>NW_025401194.1:0-93551 GCF_011075055.1 Mangifera indica | reverse complement strand
AATTGTCATTATGTACCAAGTAAGTTTATGTCTAACGTTAGGAGGCGTTTTCTTTTTCCTTAAAGGTATAAATGTTGTTTTATCAAAGTGACAATCTACAAATCATGTAATAAAAAAATCACCTATTAATGGTTCTAGATATCTGATAATAAATAGTAAATTATATCTAACATAAATTCTCAAATGACATTAGGGTCCTATTTTTGTGCATTGAAGAGATACAATAAAGACATATACAACACAACTAAATATCCTTAAATGAGATATATCAGGTTGATGATCACGAATTAATTTTAAAGGAAAATATTGATGATAAGAAGAAGGTCGCAAGCGAATTAACACTACAACATGTAATATAGCATGTCCCTATATAGAAGTTGGTAATTAAGTTCTTAATAATAAAGTATGTGCAACTATCTAGAGTCATTTGATAAGTGACTCAACTAATTCACTCTAAGTGTGGACATGCAGGACTAGATATTTAACATCAATCTCCATAGACATACAATAATCATTAAATGTCTTAGATATAAATTCACCAATATTATCTAGTCATACTGACTTGATCGAATAATCTGCGAAATGTATCTTTAATTTGATAATTTGTTAATAGTTTAGCAAAAACAATATTTTGAGTTAGTAATAAACAAACATGAGACTATCATGTAAATGTAAAATAAATTACCATAAAATAACAAAATAGCCTACTTGGTGGATGAATGAGTCTACATATGTCCCCTTGAATCTTTTTGAAGAATGATGGGGACTCAACTCCAATTATGGAGGGAGATGGTCTTATTACTAATTTGCCTTGAGAATAGGGGATGCAGAATTTTTCACTGGTTAATAAAATCTTATGATTATTTAGTGCATGTCCATGTGAATTTTCAACAATTTTATGCATAATTATAGATATTGGGTGACCTAAACGATCATACCAAAACATAAAGAATTTTGGATTAGAAAACTTTTAGTTCAACACTGTGTTAGTTTCAATTGTCTTTTTGATTATATAATACAATCCAAATGATAAAGCGGATATTTTTTCTTGTATAAGTCTTATTTTGAAGGTATTACCAATTATACAGATAATTATACATCATTTTCACTTATGGTTTCAATGTGATAATTATTATTTCTTATATCTTTAAAACTAAATAGATTTTTTTGGATCTATTTGAATATGATGCATCATTGATATTTAATTTGATTCCATTTTTCAATAAAATTGTGGCTCTTTGAAACCTTCAATCAGATTTATTGATTCTGATATAGTATTTACTTTAACTTCAATCAATGCCAAAGTTAATAAAAGTTTCTTTTCCTTGAGAATTTGTGTGCGTTGTTGCACTATTTACCAAACATATGTCTTCATCATCAACTTTTGAAGTCAACATTTCAATTTTGGAGTTCATATCCTTTAATTTAAAATTACATTAGTCATAACATATATAAAATAGTGAAAGAAAAGAGAACAAGATAATTAAACATAAAATAATATTCATGACTTCAAAATAATTATATATTATAGGTTTTAATTATAAAAATCTTAGGTATTCATGTCACTAGTCAAGTGGTCTATATTTTATTCTTGAAAAAAGTTTTAAAACATCAAGATTCATTAGATCGATAAAATCTAAATTATCAATAAATTTAATTTTTATAAATGCTTAATATAGATCCACTTAACATTTGTATCTACTATAGGTACGCAATTAGTGACATTTATGACCACCTCTATTGTTTTGTGGTTTACTTTGTATTATTCTTTATTTCATTTCAGTCTTAGTCTACTTTTGGTGGTATGATTGAGATTTTCTATTATAACGATTTTCAAACCGAAAATTATTTTATCCATGACCTTACTCACACCCATGATAACTACTTTTGATAATTGCGTTCACTTCAAGGAATAATGTAGTGTTTGTGGGGTGAGTTTGATGATTTTCATTAACGAAAAAAATTAACTCAGAATTTTTTTTCCTGATATTGCTATTACAAGAGCATATTATAAAAATAAAATAAAATGTGAATAATATTTTCTTTTCTATATTATCTTAATTAGGAAAAAATTATGAACATTACAGAGTTATACTAAATTACAAAGCCATTGGAAGTATTATTGAATTTGATGTTCAAATTTTATCTTTCAAACTTCTCTACGAAATATTCAATTTGCAATCCTTCAGAGATGTGATGCAGGTAAAATAGTGGTCTTGGATTTATCCTTCTGTGATATTTTATTTAATCATTTTGTCAAGGCATATAAATTCTAGGTGGAGAATCATGTAAAAAACCTATTTAATATTATCCATCGAATTTTAGGAACTTCAAGTTCAAATATTGTCATATTTACAAAACTTTTGGTTTTTTAAAAAATATATTGAAATTAATTTTTGAAACTTCAGGTTCAAATATTATCTCATATTTACAAAACAATTGGTTTTGTAGGGGAAATATTATGATTAATTTTTGAAATTTCATATTTATATATTATTTCATATTTACAAAACTTCTGATTTTGTAATTAGTATTCAAAATATTATAGTATGTAAACTTTAATTCTGATTATATTTCAGACTTTCAAGTCCACATTTTTCACAATTTATGTAAACTTTATGTTACAAATGTGATATAAGTAATATAAAACAAATAAATATTTTAATGAAATTTGGGACTTCAAACCCCCCGTGTATATAAATATATACACTTACATGTGTCATCACTCTATAAGCCCAAAAATTTGACTCTCTTAGAGATGCATTAAATACATCTACACTCAAAGTTATAAAAGGATGTTTGACATACCCAATTTTCTTTCATTTTATCATGTCGCCTTTCATAACAATTTGAAATATTTTTCAAAAGAAACTTTTTTATTTTGGTAATATTCTTCAAACAAAATTGATAAAGACAATTTCACAATATTTCAAACCAAATCAAATTGGTTTCTACTTAAACCAAGCTATATGTTCTTAAGAGAAAGAAATTGGCTTAAAAATTGATAGAATATGGCCTAATGATAGTAAGTTCTAACTCTTACTTTAACTATTTTAACTATCTTCTTAGTTATTACTATCATACAATATAGATATGTGTTGTATTATATAATACAATATATTTATATTAAGATATATAAAAAAAAAAGTAATATTATACATTCTTATTTTAAATACACAAATATATATATATTAATAACTATATATATATATATATAGTTATACACACACACTTATATGTATCATCATATGATTGAGTGTTATTTTAACCTTAATTCAAAATCATATAATCACATAATGTCACATATAAGTGTGTACATATTTTTGTACTTAAAATAAATACACATAATTTTATTGATATAAAAAATTAGTGCAATAAATCCATTTGATATACATTATCAATATAAATTAATACACATTTAAAAAAAAATAATGCTTTGATAGGGTTTTATTTTTTAGGAATTTTAGAATTTTTTTTTTTTATATGAAGGTGTATAAACTCAAATAACAACTCAAGCCTAACCTATTCAGCTCAAGCCCATACCCCAATCCTTATACCAAGTAGCCCAATAGTTATCCTTAAGCCCGAGCTACTTCATTGAATGTAATAGATGTCATATCATCACTTGGGTAAAAGAAATAACCCAGAATATGTAAAGGAACCAAACCCAATGGTAATTCATGTAATTTTACATTTTATGTCTACTTATATTTTGTATTTTGTACTTTGTTCAATGTTAATTATCTCAATTTGGAGAATGGAAAATCAAGTCAAACAATAAAAAAAAAGTATTAATGGAGAATTTAGAAAAGGCAGCACTCCAATCTTCATTGTGACACTTTAGACTTATATATAATATTATGTGTAATGTTTTCTTTGAGAATTTAATTCTTCGTTCGGGGAGATTAGTAATGGTATTTCTAAAGGTTGTTTTCCTTGAAGTCTTGATTGTTCTAGGTCATATTACATTTTGTAAGTATAATTTATCTTTTTTTTAATCATATTAAAATCAATAAGGATATACATAATTTAATTCAAACCATAAAATCGGATCAAACTATTAAAAAATTATGGTTTGATTTAGTTTGGATTATAAAACGATTTAGTTTGGGTTATAGTTTAAGTGGTTTTCAAACCAAACAAAACTATAAACCGCAACTATATATATATATAATAAAAATCATTAAAACCCTACCCACCAAATTATTTCTTTCCAGCCCTTTATCTCCTCTGCTGCTCTCTTCTGCCACAATGACAGTTCTCTTTCTCCCTTGCTTTAGTTTCTCCTTTGCCACCATCTTTCTTTCCAGCCTTATCTCCTCGCCAAAAACCATAGCTCTATCATCATCTTTCTCCCTTGTTTTTGCTTCTTATTCTAAGCATAAGCAAGAGATTTTATTGTGTAATGGTGCTAAAATTATTGTAAGATAGTGCATAATTCAGCATACAAAATCATTGTAGGAAGTGTATGATTTTTTATACGGTTCAAACCGTAATTAAACCCGATCAAACCATATTTTTATAATTTGATTTAGTTTGATTTATAATCTAAAATGGTTTGATTTGATTTAAAAATTTTTTAAATTATTTTTTTCAATTTGATTTGAAAAATATCTCAAACCACATCAAACCGGACTGTACACACCTCTAAAAATCAATCACAAACACTTTATTCTCGTATTTATAAAATTGTAACTTAATTACCTTGAATTCATTTCATTTTAACTTATATTCACATCATTTTAAAAAGATGTATCAAATAATATGATATATAATACAAAAAAAAAAGATTTTAACAGATATAATATGTAAAAATATTTTAATTAAACTCTAAAGTAACAAGAACAATCGTATTGCATCTCTTGTGATATGCCAACAAATAACTCAAAGATATTAATATACCAACAAACATATTGCAGTCAAAAAAATATATAATTTTTTGTCCATAAATTAATGTTTTATTATCAAATTAACATGATAAAAAATTATTGAAATAATTTTAATTTTATTACAATTTTATTTTATTTATTAAAATTTTAAAAAATATTATCATTTTTAATTAAAATAATGAACAATTTAATTAATTTTACTATTTGATAATAAAATCTATTTCATCAAAATTTTCATTAATTAATTTTATTATTAGATAATATAATAAATTATAATATATTATTAACTTGAAAAATATTTTACAGCATAATAATTCTATATTTTTTATTTTTTTAAATGACACGTGTGCATAAAAAGTCGCCAAATCATCGTACGCTACTCATTCTAATTCTTAAATTGCGACCTGTTCATTACCACTTTTCCTCCAAGAATCCTCTGGCTCGCTCTTATGCGGAAGTCTGAACTCTGAAGGAAGAAATGTCTGATCATCTCGCGAAAGCTCAAGAATTCGAAAAGAAAGCGGAGAAGAAAATCAAAAGCTGGAGCTTATTCGGCTCTAGATATGATGATGCTGCTGAGTTGTACGCTAAATCTGCCAACCATTTCAAACTCGCCAAATCCTGTATGTGCGATTACTGAATTAATCTTCCGTTTGATCGTGCTTTACACGTTAATTAACCGTTTCTTTACTAATTTCCAGGGGACCGAGCTGGATCACTTTACGTCATCTTGTCCGATTGTCACTTGAAGGTTAATAAAGCATTACTGATTAATAGTGTTTGATTAATTTTCTAATTAGCGGATGATGAAAGTGTGAACTTGTCGAATTAACATTTAACTGTTTGTAGTTTAAGTCCAAATTTTAATTATGGACTCTAGAAAGAAAATTATTGATGATAATGTTGATTTGGTGTACCATGCACAGTCAGATAATAAGCATGAAGCTGCCATTGCTTGTGTTGATGCTGCAAACTGTTACAAGAAAACTTCAAACAAAGGTGTGCTTTATGTTGTTATGGATACTTTTATTTTACGAGCATTAGTACCTGACTTGTCATTATACAATTAATTATTACTTTATCTTTAATTCAAAACCATTCGCTCATATAATGAAACCTATGTTTTTACTATTCTAGTACATGAAAAATTATTGATGTTTATATATTATTATATGTTAACAGAATCAATTGTTTTAGGCATTTTCTTATTAAATATGTTCAAAGATTTGTTAGTTTTGGGGTTCTAATAATGTTTTAGAAGATTTTTTTAGAAACTAAATGACACTGCAAGAAAAAAATTGTCAACTCTTGTCCAGGATAAGCAGCAGCTTAGTAAAGTTCAAAGTTCAAATGATTCTTAATTAAGAATAGTTAAAAATGGTTTTGTGTTTCTGAGGTTAAACTCAGAAAAAGGTTGTATTAGCAGGGGCTATATCATGCTTGGATCGAGCAGTAAGCATATTTCTAGATATTGGTAGATTCAGCATTGCTGCAAGATATTGCAAGGTACATTTTGGTTTCATGATTTTATTATTTTGTTAAAAATCAGTAAAATCCATTAATGGTTTCTCCTGATTGGCTGCTGGAATTTCTTAGCTTTCATTCTGCAATGTTTTGAGTATGTATATTGCGTCTCCATGATGTTTTTATTTCTATGAAAGATACAAGTTATTGTTACAAAATAATGTTACCCTTATATATTTTGTATACAAACTGATAACACTAGGAAGAAACGGAAGTCAGAAAGTCACTGTATTCAATGAAGATGAATTGTGTGATACAAACTACAAAGTAATGATATATCAATTTATTGCAAAAGTTTGTATATGTAATATTTTTCTGTAACTTCAGTAATTGAAATTAGCATGAGCTGAATTGAGTCACTATTCTTGTATTATCTAGGATATTGGTGAGTTATATGAGCTTGAGCAAAATAATGAGAAGGCTATTCTATACTTTGAACGGGCGTCTGAATATTTTGAAAATGCAGAAGCAACAACCTCAGCCAACCAGTGTAAACTGAAAGTTGCTCAATTTTCTGCTCAACAAGAACAGTAAGTTGCATTTACTAATTTAATGTAATTATAATAAGAAATTGTCATAATCTCAAATTGGACTGTGCATTTGGTTGAAGTGAGTCCACTTCTAGGGCTGTACATGCCATGTGTTCAACCTAGAGGCTTAATCCAGAAAGCCATGAATTATGCCCCTGGTTCATATTAGTTAGATTATTGTGGAGGGGACTGAATTCTTTTCATGTCTCAGGTATCAGAAAGCGATTGAGATATATGAAAAAATAGCACGACAATCACTCAACATTAACTTGCTTAAATATGGAGTAAGAGGACATCTGCTTAATGCCGGCCTTTGCCAGCTTTGCAGAGGTGATGTTGTTGCAATAACCAATGCATTGGAGCGATATGAGGTTATTATTATTGTTGTTTTGAAGATTGATTGAACTTTATATCAATAGTGAAAATTTTAAAGATCTTTAAAATTGTTTGTGCAGAACTTGGATTTAACGTTTTCTAGGACTCGAGAGTACAAGTTTTTAGCAGTAAGTAATCTTTGTTTTCTAAATAAATTACTTAGTTATGGTTGAACATTTAAGACTGTTCTTATGTCAGGATTTGGCTACCACAATTGAAGAGGAAGATGTTACCAAATTCACTCATGTTGTCAGGGAATTCGACAGCATAACTCGGCTGGTACATCTCTTTCTTTCATTTGCTTTTAATTTCCTTGGCTGCTCTTCTCAACTTGGACCATCCTGAGAAGTGCACTGCCTAATTTTCGAATGGGACTCACTCAAAAATGGCTTTGGTTTTTACCCCTACTAACATGGAATCTTATTCATACTTTTCTTTCTCATTTTAACAGCTTTCAGTTCAGTTTTCTTCACAATTACATTTTAAACCAGCTTCCTTCAGATTTCTTATAGCTGAAGAAGGCAACTCAAGTGCTGTTTCTAGTGACTTGTTAACTTACGTCTGATCTGAAATTTTGTTACTTAGGATCCTTGGAAGACCACACTTCTGTGGCGGGTTAAGGAGGCTCTGAAAGCTAAAGAACTAGAGGAAGACGACTTGACCTGAAATGGATCCCCTTATGTTTGGCAAGTTCTCCTTTATCCATTCTCGTTTATGTTTAGAATTATTGTGTACATCAAAAGCGTAGTGTTCATGTGAAAAGCTCTGCTTCTGCAGTCTATTAGATTATTTCAGAGAACTTTGTTTGTTCACGTAACATATGCGTTGGTCAAAATAAGCTTTCAGATTTAGAATAAATTAGAGAACTTATCTAAGAGAAAGGATTCGAATTGCAATTATTTGTTGTTATTGCTGTTCTATTTTAGCGTTATTGTAGGGCAACATTCAACTAATCAGAACAAAGCAAATTTCCACGGTCAAGCGTTTCTGGTTGTACGACATTAACAAAAAAACAAGCAAGCCGTCCGAATTCTAGTGGCCCTATTTGGCTGGTTGAACAAATGACTGGTTCGATTTGACTCTGAGTTTCAGTTGATTTAAGCCCAGACTGAATTTATAATACCTAGTTAGGTTAATTTGAATTATTATACGATGTTAATAAATAAACAAATGAATTAATCATGCATTAAATTGTCGAGTTAGAGTTACACTTCAAGAATGACTCATTCAAACTGAGCTAAAGATTCAAGCTAAATAAGCTTGGATTGGATCCATTCATAGATTAAACCAAATAATGGAAGAAGGTTTCTCAAACACACTTTCCCACCTTCAAACTTTTTAAAAGGGTTTTTTGGGTCAAAATTCAAATATTAATTTTAATGATCAAATAATATTTTTAGTTAGTTTTTAAAAAATATAACTAATATATAATTAATTACATATAATATATATATATATATATATATATATATATATTATTTGCCCACTTAAAAATTTATTATTGAGATTTTTATCTTTAATTAAAAAAAATTAAAACTTTAATCCCTTCAAATCCCAAAACCATGATTGCATTAATTATAATTGAAATTATGATTACAATCACATTAGAATGATATAATTTTAATTATAATCACATTCATCTAATACAATTATAATAATAATAGATGACATTAAAGAGTTGTCTGGTTCTAGGTAATCTTAATTTTATTATAATTATATTATTATTATTTATTAATTTTTTAAGATAAAAATAAATTTATTTTTAATTAATATAACAAATAATATAAAATAATATTTTAAAATAATTATATTCAAAGACATTTAAGTAAAATAATTTACTAGTATTTTTTATTATCTTTAATCAAACACAATAATTATATATGTCTATCAAATTTTATTAAACATAATAATCATTTATACTCAGTAATTTTCTAAATAATATATCTTCAAGGTAATTTTCTAATTTGATAATAAAATATTATCCAAACCAAACGTCCTTTTATTGTTAAGGGCTATTTTAATTTTTGTATTATTAATTATAAAAAGTAATATAAATTAAAAATAAAAATATATTTAATAAAATTTTAGAGAATAAAGAGAATTTAGCTTTAACAAATAAAGGAAGTAGTAAATATATTTTAGGCCAAACGACTATTTCCCACCCAAGGTATGCTGTAATGACAAGTTTCCCCCCTTTAACTATGGAAATACCAAACACCCACCCATGGCCAGTTAAAAGTAACGGGGTTAAGGGTAAAATTGTCATTTTCTCTATAATATTAAAAAATAAACTAAAATATAATTTCCTTTTGCCCCCCTAAAGTTTGAAAACAAAAATTTCCCCCCAGCCTAAGTTTAAGAAAATGGCAGTTTCACCCTAGGGTTTGGTTTTGAAATCTCCGGCGACCTCTCCGGCTCCGTTGCCGACGGCTTCTCCCTCCCGAAGAATCCTCTCCTTCCGGTGATCGGTTTCCTCCCATTTGGAGGCCCGATCGTCGCCGGAAAAGCGGTGGGAGACGAAGAACTTCGTCGGGGAAGACGAAGTTCTTCGTCTTCCCAGACGAAGACGAAGCCGTCGTCTTCGTCTGGGAAGACGATCGTCTTCCCAGAAGAAGACGGTTGTCTTCCCTGGGAAGCCGATCGTCTTCCCAAATGAAGACGACGGCTTCGTCTTCGTCTGGGAAGACGAAGAACTTCGTCTTCCCCGACGAAGTTCTTCGTCTCCCACCGCTTTTCCGACGACGATCGGGCCTCCAAATGGGAGGAAACCGATCACCGGAAGGAGAGGATTCTTCGGGAGGGAGAAGCCGTCGGCAACGGAGCCGGAGAGGTCGCCGGAGATTTCAAAACCAAACCCTAGGGTGAAACTGCCATTTTCTTAAACTTAGGCTGGGGGGAAATTTTTGTTTTCAAACTTTAGGGGGGCAAAAGGAGATAAAATTTTCAGGCGTTAGGGTTCTGTTAAATTTAACTGGCCATGGGTGGGTGTTTGGTATTTCCATAGTTAAAGGGGGGAAACTTGTCATTACAGCATACCTTGGGTGGGAAATAGTCGTTTGGCCTATATTTTATCTTTTTAATATATTTATTCTAAAAATTAAAGAACATTTCGTTTTCACTTAGTAGGGTATGAAAAAATTGTTTTTAAAATTGAAGAAGGGAAAGTGTTATCATTGGAGAAATAATTCGATCTATTTAGTGATATGTAAGAATTATATAGTTAGTATAATTTCACATCTAAATTAGGAGAGTGAATATGAATTGAGCTAAATTTAAATATCTTTTGATTTGAGTCTGATTATAACAAAAAATAAAATAAAATGATTTAAGTTCAATAGAAACTTATCGAATTAAAGTTAAGGTAACTTTGAGTTTAATCCAATTCTAAGTTTAAAATTTAAAACTTGATTTGAGTTTATAACTTGTGGTTTGAATTGGTTTTTTGAGTTTATGACTCAATTACAGAATGACATCGTTTTAATAATTATTTGACATGATTCAAATTAAGCCTCTTGTTAAACTCAAATTAAATCAAGTTTCCATCAGATTTACAAATTGAATTTTTTTAAATTTAAATTCAATTTAATTTAAAAAATGAATCAACTTTCTTAATTCAAATTCAATTCAAATTCTCTCAAAGCGAATTCAAAATGGGGCAACTTCGGAGACAACTTACCTCTCTTAGGGTCCAACCCTTTTTCTAAATAATTTTATAATCTTTAGATATAATTTTCATAATTAGAGAAATTTGTTTTATTACATCATTAGTGTACCTAATCCAGTTAATCATTATCGAAATTTCCGTTAATTAATTACTCGGACTAAACTACAGTCAACAAAACAGACACAACCACAAGACGACATCGCCAATGGCCAATGACGAACACGCACTTCCTAAAGTGGCGTCAATTGCCGCCTGAAACTAATTTTTTAGAGCCAAGTTCAACTACCGTCGTCACTTTCGTCTCTACTGTCACTCTTGTATATTTGTGTACATAACGAAACATGTCATTGTCTGATCATACTTCCTTTAACACTTCTACTTAACCATCCAATGGCTTCAATCACCTTCGGTTCAAGCCTAACCTTACTTCGCAGCGATTGCAACGACGCCGTTGTCTCACGCCCTTTCCGTTCAGCTAAATTCTTGAGTTTGAATCAGAAGTTGAAGAGTTTTTATTATTCTTCAAAAATGGCAAGTTTAGGAGTTGGAGTTTCGCGGGCCAGTGGTACTGAGGTGTTGGAAGATCGAACTGTGGAGAAGGAAGAACGTGGTAGGGTTTTGAAAGTCGGTCTCGTTTGTGGAGGTCCTTCTGCTGAGCGTGGAATTTCTCTTAACTCAGCTAGATCAGTGCTTGATCACATAAAAGTAGTCTGTTTTACACTTTTTTTTAAAGGTAATTATAATTTAATTAAATTGCCAATTATTAACAGTTCCAGTTTTGATTTGAAAAGGGAGATGATTTGCATGTGAGTTGCTATTACATTGACGGTGATCTCAATGCCTACGCAATTTCATCTGCTCAGGTTTGTTCAATATTTTAGCATGAAAAAATTTGCACTCTTGTTTTAAATTTGCATTCAATATTTTAATTAAGATCAAAGAAGTAACTTACGCACAAAAAAGATCAACTAAGTAACAGTTCTAAGTAACTAATGTATATGTTACTAATTCTGAAGTCTTATTATTAGGTATATTCAAATACACCTGCAGATTTTGATTTTAAACTTGAAAGGTAAGCTACTTTTATGGTAGTTGTTGGAGATTTAGGGGTTTAGGTTAATTGAGAAGTGAAAATGTGAAGATGCTGATCGGTTTTGTTCTTCTATACAGCCTTGCCCAAGGTTTTGGGTCGTTATCTGAATTTGCGGAACATCTTGCTGAGTCTGTAGATATTGTATTTCCTGCCATACATGGTCGATTTGGTGAAGATGGTGGCATTCAGGTTTACCATTATATAATTCTCTGTTCATGATACACTGGCACACAGACTTCCATGTGTACTTGATATTTTTTGAGAGGTTTTTACTTTTAGATGATATTGTTATGTTTGACTGCTTATTCAGGAACTGCTGGAAAAATATAATGTTCCATTTGTTGGCACAAGATCAAGGGAGTGTCGTCAAGCATTTGATAAGGTAGAAGTAACTTTATTCTTGATCTTTTCAAAACTTTAGTTTTCATATAGATTTATGAGGTGCATTTGAGCACTGAGTTCTAGAATAGAGTTATTGTTTCTTCTAAAACATCATAGCAGATCTTACACTCATTGGTTTTGTTGAGGAGATACTGAGATAGCTGGTTTTTTATATCAGTATCATTAATCAATATAGGGCTATTGAATATGGAGACTTTCTGCAGAACTTCTGGGTACATTTTCTGTCTTTTCAAATCAAGGCGCATTTTGTCCTTTGCATGAGGAGATCTTCAATTTTATATAGTTACTGGTGTCAAAATTAGCTATTGCTTGACAAGATGTTACTAACATAGTGTCCCTTCATCTGTTGGCAGTACAATGCCTCCTTGGAGCTCAGCAAACAAGGATTCATAACAGTACCTAGTTTCTTAGTGCAGGTTTTTTTTTTAATATAATACATTCTCTTATATCTTATTGAAAAGAAGAATAAGTAATTAATGATTTTGATTATTAAATCTGTATGCTTACAGTTTTTTCTATTGGCATGTAGGGAAGTGAAGTGAACGAATCTGAATTATCAAAGTGGTTTATGAAAAACCATTTGGATCCTATCTCAGGGAAAGTTGTGGTGAGGCACATTTCATTGTTTTTGGACCCTAATACACATTGATAAAATTCAGATCTTGACTTTATATATCTTTGTTAGGTAAAACCAGCGGTTGCTGGATCAAGCATTGGTGTTACAGTTGCATATGGTGTCACTGATTCCCTTACAAAAGCTACAGAAATTATTTTAAAGGTACTTGAATTTGATCAAGCCTATTGTTAATACATGTTTCAGAGATTCATTGTTAATAAACTAATAATGGGACCAATTTGATATGAAGAGTAACCAGTTAACATTTATTTGAATTGCCACTATTTTTCTCTTTTCCCAATAAGTTAAAGCACAAGCTTCCTTTCCTTTATCATGATTTTTAGTTCTGCTGAAGATTTTTCTGAAAATCTTTTGCAGTTACGTTGTATCAGAAGGTCTTTTTGATGCTACCTTATGAATCATGTGTTCTTTATATTTTTATAGGGGATTGATGATCGAGTTCTAGTTGAAATATTTCTTGAGGGAGGGAGTGAGTTTACGTCCATTGTCCTTGATGTGGGGTCTGGATTTGATTGCCATCCTGTTGTTTTACTGCCAACTGAGGTACTGTCACTATAAATCCCTATTTGCATTTGAGAATACATACATGGATGTAAAAATTATTATTATTTTAATTATAAAGCTTGAGCAATTGCTATATCATTGTTTGCTTGTGACTACTGTACATTTGGATGCTTTTAACTTTGCTATTTTTGCAAATAGAATTAACTAGTGACATTTTATGGAAGTTTAACAGTTCCAATATCAAGTTTAACAATAGAGACTCTTGCTTATTGCCTTTTTGCTAAGTAAGAACAATAAACAAATTAATTTATGAAGGCAATGAGATATATTATTTATTTTGTGATTGTCATTGTATTTAGCTCATATCCCAGGTTTTACATGATGAATGGTAATTTATCTTAGCCTAATGAATGATTGAGTAATAATAAAGTGACATCAATGGCCAGGTGGAGCTTCAATTTCATGGCAGTGGTGATGTAAGGGAGAAGGATGCAATTTTTAATTATCGGAGGAAATATCTTCCGACACAACAGGTACAAATGCACAGCATCCATGGATTTCCTACTGTGATCATGCCTCTACTCTTCAATTTGTGATATGTGATATAATTCACTGACATTATGCCTTCATCTTTCTGATTCTGAAAGAAGCTTATGTACTTACACAGGTTGTTTATCACACTCCGCCTCGTTTTCCTGTTGACATAATTAAAAGTATTCAGGAAGGTGCATCCCTGTTATTCAAACGGCTTGGACTACGTGATTTTGCTCGAATTGATGGATGGTTTTTGCCTTCTACCACTCATATATTTTCATCTTCAGAAAACAAATATGGGAGGACTGAATCGGGTACAATTTTATTTACTGACATTAACCTGGTGAGATGAATCTCTTAACTTTTTCACTCTGATTCTGTCATTGACTCTCCTTATATGACTCTTATCAATGCTAACTCCATATTTCAGATTAGTGGGATGGAACAGACAAGCTTCTTATTTCAGCAAGCATCAAAGGTAACTTGGAAGTTTGAAAATTTTATAACAGTCCGGTCAAATTCAAAGTTGTTATCATGGGTTCTAAATTGATTTGAAGTAAAAATATATCACAACCTGCCATTTGGCCAGTACATATACTTGCACGGTTGATGAAATGTGCATTTTAATGATCCTTTGATAACTTTCCTCTGGTGAAATTCAGTTGCATGCATCCTATTTGAAGTTGCATAACATACGGCCTTTGAAACCACCACAAAATGATATCATAAAGCTTCTTTTCACATTGTAATTAATGCTGCAAAATATTTGAGGTATGGAGTGTGTGAGTTCAAAACATTTTTGTCCTATTTGAAAGTTTTCAGATCATAACCTTAGGTTTGAGGAGGATTAACTGTGTGCTCTGCTAATAAATGTTTCATTTGCTTTTTCCTTAAATTTATTGTATATGTCATCTTTTTCTTGTTCAATACACTCTATCCTAAGTTTTATGTATCATCCATTGTTTTCCAACCTGCCCTGTTCCTCAGAAAGATACCTTCTCATGTTCAGGTTGGATTTTCTCATTCAAACATTCTTCGAACTGTGATTCATCGTGCTTGCTCAAGATTTCCCAATCTTGCATCAAACAATAGTTTGTCAAGTCATTTGCCTAGTAAATCAAATGCTGCACATCTTACTAAAGCACTCAATAAACGTGAAGGTTGTTGTAAGGTTTTTGTCATATTTGGGGGGGACACTTCAGAACGGCAAGTATCCCTTATGAGCGGAACAAATGTATGGCTCAATTTGCTGGGATTTGATGATGTAAGTTTAAGAAATCTTGGCTATGTACTTGTCTGCTTTACATGTTGGTTAATAGACTCAAAATTTTAATGAGAATCGGTTAAAGATCTATCCTTGAGAATCTGACTATATTAACAGTTTTTTCCCCTTAAGCTGTTGAAGTTTTTATTTCTAATTGAAGTCTATAGACATGATATAGTCTGAACTTTAAAATATTCTTTATCTGCAGATTGAAGTAACTCCTTGTTTGCTTGCTCCTTCGATTGACTATTCATCTGGGATAGATCCTGAAAAAAAGGATTCTGATGTAAGCTCCAGAGAGGTCTGGTCACTGCCGTAAGTACAGATTTCAGTCTTCTGGATTTGTTATTAAGGATGCCCTATTTAGCGTATTTGTGAATTTTATCACTCTGTCAGTTAAATATTTCATCTTGCTTTTGTGGATTTTCCATTTTGCTTTCTAGAGCTCTTCATTACTAGTAAATTTTAGTATCTTTAGAAATTCAACAACTATTGGGTTTTGCGCTTACACTCACCATCTCTATTACATTATTACAACATGACACTATTTTCTTTCTCTTCTTAAAAAAAAAAAAAAAAAAAATGCAGTTACTCTCTTGTGCTGAGACACACCACAGAGGAAGTCCTTGCTGCATGCATTGAAGCAATTGAACCGGCTCGGGCTGCATTCACGTCTCACTTAAGGAGCCAAGTGATGAATAATCTGATGGAAGGTTTGAAGAAATACAGTTGGTTTAAAGGGTTTGATATACCTGATGAACTGCCTAAGAGATTTTCATTGGAGGAGTGGATCCAGATTGCCAAGGATGTTCAGGCAACAGTTTTTATTGCAGGTTAGATTCTATCTCCTTCTTCTTTTCCTTGATTCCGATACACAATTAGTTAGACATTTTTACTCTCTTAACCTTCCCAATCCCTAATGAAGGCAAGATTTGGTCTCAAGCCTTTTGTATGACATCAAGAAGATATTCTATTACAATTCTAATGTGAGTGTAGTCTTGTGGAATTTCACATATCCTGTAACTGTAACTGTAACATCCTCTCAGTGAAAAGTGAGGTTTTGGGACTGATGTTAAGTTATTAAGAGGAAGAACATGATTGATATAGCAAAATCTGTTCAACCTATTGCAACAGCTGATACACACAAACCAAAGCATTTTTCTTCATCTCCTGCGTTTTTTTCTTTTTCCCCATTATGAGCTAAACCAATGTTATCTACAGTTCATGGGGGAATCGGTGAAGATGGTACTCTTCAAGCGTTGTTGGAGGCAAAAGGAGTTCCTTATACAGGTATATTCTCTTACTTGGAAAGCAATAAGTTTTTCTTTATAAAATTACTTATTTTCTCTTTCTCTCTTTTATTGTTTCCTTTCATATGAAGGTCCTGGTGTTATGGCTTCTAAAACTTGTATGGACAAAGTTGCAACATCATTAGAACTTAATCATGTATGGTAACCACTTATATTTATGGTGTCCTTTCTTGAAATCACTTCAATTATTAATTTGTTTGGATAACCCTATATCTGAATAGTGAACTTTATAGGAATTAGCCTAACAATGGCTTTATAAACTCAAGCAAATTTCTGTGGAAAATAACAGCTAGCTGACAAAGGAGTACTTACGATAAATAAAGATGTGAGGAAGAAGGAGGATCTATTGAATATACCCATAGCTGAGATTTGGCATGAGTTGACCTCTAAGCTGCAGTGTGAAACATTATGTGTTAAACCAGCAAGGGACGGATGCTCAACTGGTGTTGCAAGATTATGGTTGGTTATTTCTTCTTTCTGACCTGTCGCTGTTGTCAAATGATTGTGATGCTTGTGGATTTGTCATTTCTCAAGCCAGTATCTTATATATCTATGATAATTCTCTTTTATAATTGCTTTAATTTATGTCCTGTGTATTCTTTTGTTCATGCAGCTCTGCAGAGGATATTGCAGTATATGTAAAAGCATTGGAGGAGTGTCTTCTACGAATTCCTCCTAATAGTTTTTCAAGGGTATAGAAGCCTGGATATTCTTCTTTCATGCTGCCTCATTCAAAATAGTTCATACCCTTTTCTTGTCAGAAGATAGATTACTAATTATCAACCTAAGGTCTATGTTTTATTTTTAACAATAGTGTTAATCGCAAATGCCAATTCAAAATAATTAGCAAGTTTAACAGCAGGGAAACTTACCATAAAAAAAAGTTTAACAGTTGGGAAAAATAGAATTGTTGCGGCTTCTGTCAAGTCTCTGATATAGATGAACAATATCTTACGCACATTTGACTCTTTTACAAGCATACTCTATAAATGAGATATTGAGTATCTCCTCTATTATGCGCACTTCTTTTAAATGTTGACCATATGTATTATCTTTTGTTGTCCAAAAAGGGGAAAAATGAGAAGTTGTCCAAAACATTTTGTCCATGATAACATCTGCAAGTTTTTATCTTATGACTGTCTATTTCTTTTTTGAATACTTTCTAGGCACATGGAATGATTGAGATGCCAAACCCTCCTCCAGAGCTTGTGATCTTTGAACCTTTTATTGAGACTGATGAGATAGTGTTTTCATCTAAATCAACAAATGAGAATGCAAATCGCCTATTGTGGAAAGGAGACAGTAGATGGGTAGAAGTTACAGTTGGTGTTATAGGAAAACGTCAATCAATGCATTCATTGACACCCAGTGTTACTGTCAAAGAAGGTGGTGATATCTTATCACTTGAGGAAAAATTTCAAGGTGCATTTCATTCACTTTTTTTTATGGTTTAATCTTTTCCAAGTCATCAAACTATGTGTTTCTATATCAATAAGGATGAGAACATTTCTATCATATCTCTGGAGTTTCACTAGATTTTTGTATCTTACACAATGTACATGCCTCGTCTGTTTCAAAGAAAAAAGGGGGGAAATGGGACCTGAATATTTTGTATAGAAAGTAGTTTCTCACTTATTAACGTATGTTTTTTTTATAGGTGGAACTGGCATTAATCTCACTCCACCACCAGCATCAATTATTAGGTTTGTAAAAAACCCTCACTCTTTGAATTTACATATATGTATTATGGATGCTTCTATTATGCCATATTTCATTCTTAAAAGAAGCTTTCATTCACATTTCTCAGATCCGGCTGGTTGAAAATGTATGAATTCATAAATTTCCTTCTAGGCTGTCAAACAGAGGATATGCATTCTGTAGTTGATGGGAATCACAATGTTAGTGCTATCATTTTAAACTGAATTGAGATGGTTAATTTTCATTTCCCCATATTAACTTGAGTGAGGATAGATTGTCAAGATAGAAAATCTTGTCCTATAAATTCCTGCTTGTTGCTTTATATAGTATAAGGCCCTGTTGTGAGCTCTTCCATTCGGTTATATTCCTTCTTTTTAAAATTTGTTAAGTTTTGATCAGTTGTTGAATGGTCTTTTCTTCTTTTTGGTCTTTTTGATTTAGTAATGACACTCTGGAGAAATGTAAACAACACATCGAACTGATTGCCAACACTCTGCAATTAGAAGGATTTTCAAGAATTGATGCATTTGTCAATGCTGATAGTGGAGAGGTATGTTGACTTCTGTGATTGATAAGACGATTGTTTGCCTTTTACTTCAACAATTAGAGCACTATCTAAGCTTATGTTTTATCTTCTTTATTTATTATCTGTTGGCCCATCAGAAGTTTTATTGGGTTTCTCCCACCCCAATAACTAGCTCAAGGAACAATGGGATTCTTTGCATTATTATAGTATGTCACAAGCTATGTTCAAATTTTCCTAATTAGGAGTTTCAATATGCTTTAGGTCTCCATTGTCATAATTCCAGTGTGTACATTAGGAAATATGAATGTGTACGAGATGGTTTATGTCATCTCTTAATGTGGGTTATTATGTTTGGTAAGTAAAAAATATGTCAGTTTGGCCCATGCAGGTCTCGAACCTGCGACCTTCGCGTTATTAGCACGACGCTCTAACCAACTGAGCTAATAGGCCATATGGTTAGGTCTAGATTTCTTATAAGATACCATGTTCCCTGTGTCCAAATGAAAGGATGCTAGCCCCATCATTTTCTCTGTGGATTAAATCTTCCTCTGCACCTGCTTGATTGGATAAGACAAGATTTTTTAAGTGAATTTGTTTCTTGATGAACAACTTGGATACTTCAATCTAGATTCAGCTATCTGTTTGTGTATAATTTGTAAGAAATGATTTCATATTTATGCTCTGGTGAATTTCATTTTTTCAGGTATTGATTATAGAGGTGAATACTGTTCCTGGAATGACTCCCTCGACTGTCCTGATACATCAGGTAATATTATGATTCCTAATTCAAATGACGTCCCATTATCTTAGATTTGTGTTTGGTTCCAACGGGGATTCAACTTGGTCTCAATCATTCTATTTGTAAACACAAGCTTGTGTGACCTTACACAGAAATTAGCAAAGATGAGAATCAACTACGGAGATAAATTATTCTGGTTCAGATAACAGTGTAATAGTTAGTTTTTACAAAGATATAACCCACAATGATACCACTGACATGGCTTCTAACATATATATAATTGTTTTTACACATCTCAGGCACTAGCAGAGCAACCTCCCATGTATCCCCATCAGTTCTTCCGTACGCTGCTTGATCTGGGATCAGAAAGGTACATGTGAGTTTGTAGACTGCTTGATCTGGTTATTATGGAGACATTGGTGGCTTAGTCCATTCTCCGCAACTGGCAAATGAACAAATAATTGTCATGTCTCCAGAGTGGCTATAATATCTGGTTACTAAATAAATTACAAGCTGTAATTATGTTTGGATTTCATTTTCTAGTGGAAATTTGGATAATCAGTAACGTGTAATTTATATGGTTTGAATTAAATAGAAACCTTTCACCACTGCCATTGTGCAGCCATTTCTGTATTTGTCTGTTTGTTCCTTCATTTTTGATAAAAGCATGTAAGTCATTTGGAAGGTTTTCTTTTAAGTATATATAATTTCCGAAGTGAAAAATGTGTGCACGTTTGTCATAAAATGAATAAAAGGTTCAGAACTCGTACATCCATGCATGGGTAACCCAACTCAGACCAAGGCCGAAGTATATTTGAGAGTTTATTATCGAAACAGAGATGACCAAGGTTTCAAAGTATGACCAACAGTGCCTTTCTTTAACTCAATAGGCTGGAGAGGTCCTATTATGAAGCCTACGGTCCCGTTTGGAATGTATTCACTCTATCCTTTCATGACGTTGTATTTAGACTACTCATAGGATTAACCAGAAAGGATCGACGAATCATTTTTTGATTTATAAGATCCTTAATAAGAGACAAGTACAAAGCATATTCATATCCAAGAATAATAGGATATGAAGGAGAGAACGATAGTAATTTAGATCTGCATAAAAAACCAAAAGAGAGAGAGTTTACTCAAAAAACATTTTATAACACAAAGGATTTTTTATTTGATTTTCCTTCTCTGCCTTCTACAAGAAAGGGAGGCAATTTATATAGATTTGCAAAAGCATATAAGAGTTGACAATAGTACATACACATAGACTAATAATACAAATATTTTTAATAATTCATATGATAGGTAGAGACTACTTTAGTAAAGTTGCTTTAATAATATAAATAACACGTAAGTAAACATATGAAACATATGATCTTTAAGAAGACAAACAAGAATCCGGATCTTGTGAAAAGAAGTCAAAAGTAACCAAATTGTGCAAATCTTGTGTAAACATCTTGTAAGGAAGGTTCTACAGTATTTCTAGGTGGGCATGAAACTAAAAGCATCCTTTCATATGGCTTGCAAAACCCTCTATCCTCAATTAGAAACATAGATACTGCCTAATAATACTACTTCTACCGTCTCTCATCACTTCTCGTATAAGTGGGATAGTCCTTACGAGATTAAGCACTTAAATATTAAGTCTCATCTTCCTATTACCAATCTCACTTTTCTTAATCCCCACCATATTTATCTAAAACCACTCACAGTTTTTAAACGTACCATTAATATTATTATCCATCCTTCCTCTGTGAAAATTAAAGAGTATATTCAGAGTACCTCTTTCAATAGTTATTAACTCTTAGCTTCAATAATAGAACAATATGTGATTCTTGATTATCTAGCTCATTTCACCTAGTAGTGGCTATCTAAAGGATGCACACACCTCCATTTTGGAGCTATCCATTTTGCTCTTACATTTCATGGAAAAAAAAAAAAAGGCACCTTACAACCTCCTGAATTACACTCCTCGACACCAGGTTTCTTAATTTCGAACATGTCAATCTCGACATTATTCGAACTACATTAAATGCTAGCACAATCATGATGACACTGTTTCCTAATTTTTGTATGTTCTTACAAGATTCACAACTATGTAAAACCTTGAAATTTCAAGTCCAAGTTACTAGCGTTGTTCCCCAAGGTGAAACACTGATGGCTACTATTCATTACCAAATGGCGTATCGAATCCAAAATCATTCCCTAGACATTGCTACACCAAAAAACACTCATGATATCATTTTTCTTAATGTTGACACTACTGAAAATCATATTGCACTTTGGTCCCAAAGTAGATGCCCAAAGACAAATTAGAAGAACTCATTCCCAAAAAATGGTATGCTACCTATAAGCAGCTTCAATCTTAAAGTGTTTTAGCTTCTATCCTATCACAGTCAACTGATCCGACATTTTATCGATCCTCAAGTGGAAGATTATTTATTTCCTTTGCATCTTCACAAGATGCCAATAGCAACGCAACTTTATGTGTTCCTACTCAATTTTCTTGTAAAGAAGTGTCTAATGAAGAGCAACCAAAGGTCTATGATTTTACTCCTCAAGGGCAAACCATATATCTATTCCAGCCTTGTGATCCCGACACTTCTGGTTATAGATGCATTTCATGTATAGAGTAATCTGATCCCAATCATCCCACAAATCGGTCTTGATTATCTCGATGCCAACAACAACCGACTCCAAAGCCAAAAAAGATCTACTCAAGATCCTTTTTGGCAAAGATATAAAACAAACATTCCAAGATATGATTTACTTGGTAATCTTTTTGGAAAGTATAATTTCATGGTTTATTATGGTAAAGGAGATCCTTTAGCTAAAATCTCTAAATAACCTCCTTTAGGATGGTTCTCACCTGATAGTTTTGATTCTCTTGACTTTGACCAAGTTACGAGGTCATTCAATCAACCTGCTGTTTGCCGATCCACAAAAAAAGGCTATTCCAGTCTTCACAGCATCCAAACCAAAAGTCCAAAACCCAAATGACAACCATCTGTCTCATTATAATGACGACCTAGAAGGATGTTCCTATGGAATCCTAAGAAGCCTATTTTGCCACCTGCTTTATTAAAATACAATTAATCAGAGTACGTGCCATTATCAAAAATTCAGATGTTTGAATTCAGTGATCTTGGACCCTTGGAAAAATTATTAATCCAACTTAGCAGATTTTTCAAGCTTGGAAGTTTAAAAATCCACAGGCTGTCAAACCAGATGGTAGCATCGAGCAAGATAGTCCTACTAAATCTAATCTAAATTGGCAATCCCAAAATGTCGTGGCGTAGAACAAAGTTCTTATGGACATTAGTCAAACAACCAAGAGAATTGAGCAAAAATTAGATGCAAAATATAGGTTTATTTGTTAGCTTAGTAAGTAATTTAAGTGTAGAAACTATTATTGTTGTTGCAAAATATAGGTTTTTCATTGGTAAGGTTTACATTTCAAATTTTGATTAACAAATTGATGGTTTTTTAGTTTAAATTGGCTGTAAAATGTTGAAATATTGTTTCTGGTTAATCTTTTGACTGATTTATTTACTGAAATGATGATTTTTGTCAAGAATGGGACAATTTTCACTTTGTTGATGTCGAAACACAATAGGCCTGTCACATCTACTCCATACCTGGGTTCTATTTAAGGGGTAAATAATAAGCCAGATGCCTAGTTAAGGGCAAAGTAATATTTGCCACTGTGTCTACCATTGTTTGGGGCACAAAATGATTGGTAAAATGCTTAGCAAGGACAAAGTTACATTTGCCAAACTCCACCTAATATTGTTTATTGTTCACAAGTTACTGTATATAGTAAACTGTTTTTTCATTTTATGTGACTTTAATTTCTTATTTTATTTGTTTTATGTTTGTTTCATCATTTTAAAGTGTTTGTTTTTTCTTTTAGATATTTATCATAAATTAATGTGAAGGAGAATTGAACTTCAATTATACATATAAATTCAGAGTGTGATTAACAGTATGGGGACACAAAGAGATGATAGGAAACATCATGCAAAGTTATTTATTACACAACGACAGTTATTTAAGGGAAATGTTTTTGGGCATTTCCTTGATTTAGGATAGCACAAGTTTAACATGATGTAAGCAAGGTCTATGGTTGTCATCTAAATCTTAAAAATGACTACAATGTACATTAGTAAAGTTTATGGAAGTTCATGAAGCTTTAAAAAGGGTTATGATAACCGAAAAGGTCACCATGCACAAAAAAGTAAAACTTTAAATCTTTACAAAACACTTAATCATGTATTAGTCTTGAATATATACAAACTTCTAACTTAAATTTTCTATAATAACCAAAACGTTTTGTTCCAAATTAGGCATTTTATCATCCCTTTCTATATGGTACTTGTTAATGATTGAAGAAAAAATTGTTTCAACCAATTTCTCGTACGTAGATTCTTCACCATTGTATCTCCTTATGTTGTCATCTTATGATAACCCAAATTATCATATTTTAAAATCCCCCTAGAATTTTATATATTTTAAAATAAACCCAAATTGTTTAAAATTTAAATTTTAAAAATATTTTGCCTACCCACCAACCCTCGCTTGCTTGCCTATTGTTTCTAGAAATATAATACAATTCCTTTTCTTTCAATTTTCCACCAATTATAACTCAAATTCAAACATTCTTTCATTTTAATGTAAATTTGATGTAAATAAACATTCTTATAACTAAATTAAATACAATACAAGAAGGAAAACAACAACAATTTGCAAATTAACAAAGTGGAATTCTATCATTACATAATGAAATGTTAAATTTTCAATTTCAAATCTTCAAAGAAAATAATAAACATTATAATAAAATCAGTGGCAGATTTAGGTAGGGTCAAAAAAGTCCACAAGTTTACTCTTCATATCAATTTCAATTTTAAAAATCGACAAATTGAGAAAATTTTTCAATTTTACTCTTCATATCAATTTCAATTGTATATTATAACATGTCTCCCTCTCCATTTTGAAAAAAATAAAGAGTTCTACTCTTGCTCACTCTAATAAAAACGAAAGTTGTTGCTAGCACTTCTTTTCTCTCAATTTCTGTTAGTACTAATTATTTAAAATTTCAACACCTCTATCACATATTCCAACTAAACAATTGTTACAATACACCTTAAAGATGAAATCACGTCAAGGTTGTTTTGGAAAAAGAAAGAAAATCACTTCGATGAAATCACGGTGTAAACACCCCTTGGTTCAAGATTGGCTCAAATGAAAATACTTCGGTTTTAGTTTAACTTGAGTTCATCGAGTCAAAATTAAGAGTAGCTTGAGATCGATTCGAATAAAAATGGTTTGATTCGGTTCAGCTTAAGTTTAGTTTAAATTTATAATGGCTCAAATTTGTGGATTGGATTCATAGTTCGAGTTTATGGCTCATGTGCAAAACAACATTATTTTTCTTATTATTTAGGTAAAACAATATTATTTTCTTAATGAGTCACAAACTTGAATTACGAATTCAAGCCACAAATTTAATTTGATTCAAGCTATGAATTCATATCAAACTTGAGTCACAAATCCAAACTACATAATTGAACTATAAACTCAAGTCAAACTTGAGTTGTACACCTAAGCTCAAGTTAGACTCGATTTAAAAAATGAATTGAATCTTTCTACTCGAATTTGGCTTGAATTCGAACTAAATAAATTTGAATTGAGCCAAATCAATTTTTGAGACTGAACTAACTCAATTTGAATCCAACATTGGTTGTTTATATAGAGAATGATGTATTTGATAGTACTGATAATGAAATCATTCTACAATATTTTCAAAATATGAAATCACATCGAAAACAATTATGAATTTATTAGTTAATGAATGTTTTATTAATACAAATATTTATTTTTATTTTAATATAAAATTTACTTGTGTCATTTTAACTGTAACCCCCTAAGCTTTATTTCTGAGCCGCCACTAAATAAAATGCTTCTTACTTGATTTATGATTATTTTGATGTAAAAACTCTTTCATTTTGAAGTGATTTTTAAGTGAGATTTATGATGAAAATAAGTTAGGAGAGCTAAGGGAGATGAGAAAAAAATGGTATTAAGTTGAGATGTTAATTATATATGTATAATACATACGAAAAGTTGGATAAAAATATATAAATAATTAAAAAATATTATTTTAAATAATTTTCCTATAATATACACACACATACACACATACACACACACTTGGTCATTCAAAGTTGCAAGAATAAATTTGTACAGAACGCATTAATGGGTGGCCCCTTGGATGGACTACGCTGGTTCCAATTTTTGAGGTGTACTATTATAGAAATTGAATCAGCCTCAAAGTAAGAATGTTAGGCTGAGAATTGACATTGAAACCACCCAAAATGTGGGTTCCTCCTTAAACTCCAAAACAAGTTAATGAGAACATGGAGATTTTCAGTTTAGTCAATATCATAGGAGTGTAAACTCGTGGCTCAAACCTCGAGTTTAAAGGTATATTCAAGCAAAGTTAACTTAGTGTTAAAAGTCAATTTAACTCAATTCAGTTTAGTTTGAATTCATTTAAGTCAACTTTGAGTATAGTTCAATTTATGAGAATTTATTTTAAATTGAGTTGAACTTATGCTTAAGAGAGTTGTTACATCAAAATCATTATAAATCAAGTTCAAATACAAGTAAAAAATATGAGCTATGAATTCGAGTCATTTGCTTTAATCAATTTTGAACTTCGAACTTAGGAATTGAATCAAACTCGATCTATTATTAATTTTAGTTTGACAAACTCAAATCAAACTTGAGTCATCATATTTTCATTCAAACCAAGGGTACTCAAGTTTGACTTAGTTCATATTTTACTTGAGTTTGTTGTTGGTTGGTTCAATGAGTTCAGGAGTTCACAATTTAGTCAAGGTAAAATATTTAAAAATAAAACCTTTAAAAGTTTCAAATTTGATATTTACATTCTTAAAATTTTACTCTCTTATCTTGAATATAAATGGTAATTGATAAATATATCATTTATGTAGTTTAAACGTAATTGTTTTAACATCAGAGGGTTTAAATAAAATTGATTGAACTGATCTCACATTAACCAATCCTGTCTTAAGCTCTACCTTTATGTTATCGAGTAGAGTCAAACACTACTTAGCTTAACTTGTCTTAATTACACCCCAAAGTTGTACCATCTAAGTGTACCTCCACATAAAGGGGTTCTTAAAATTTGTGATGGATGAGTAGAAACGATTTAATTCAAATCAAAATCAAATAAAACTTAGTTTAAAATTAAGTTGAATTCAAAAAATTAACTTGAGATCAATTTGAGTCGATGACTTAAATTAGAAAATAATTTAATTTTAAATTTGATCTGAATTAATTCAAACTCAAATACTCAAATCGTTCGGATTGACTTAAACTTAATTTGTTATATGAAAACAAGTTTAATATTTAGTTTGAACTCAACTCATCTAATCCAAAACTGAATTTGAGTTCAAATGGTCCAGATCGAATCTAACACTCTAGGTGAGGGTGGGAAAGAGTAAAGATAAAAGATGGTAAGAGTGCAAATCAATTAAATCAGGTTTGAAACATCTCAAACCTCAGTATCTGTTGAATGGTCAAAACAATTAAATTGAACTTCATCCCGCCAAACTAGCGAATCAACTTGTTAGTCCTTAATATATCCATGTAGGGGTGTGCATTATCCATTTTAGTGTGGTTTAAAGACTTTTTCGAATCAAACTGAAAAAAAATAATCTAAAAAAATTTCAAGCCAAACAAAACCATTTTAGGTTTCGAATCAAACCAAACCAAACTAAAAAAAATACAGTTTAGTTAGACTTAAACTACGGTTTAAATCTATTAAAAATTATTTACTTCAAATATTATGATATACACATATAAAATGGAAATAAAATACATATATAAAATATACAAAATAAATATAAAAAACAAGTTATATAAACCCTACTTGTTCCATTATATTCAATCATTCGGTAGTGTAATTATTATTTTTTAAATTATTAAAAGAGATATTTAAATTTTTAAAATTTCAAAAACACTCTCAAACTTTTTTTGAATTTTCAAAAACCCATTGGAGAAAACATTAACAACTGTAAATTTTTCAAAAATTACAAAACACCTCCAACCATGCGTTTATTCGTCATTGACCACTATCTGTACATGCAAATTTCTTCATATTGTTAATTGAAATTAATATAAATTAGGGATGTGAAAATTATTTTATAAATTTTAGAAATAAAGTGTTACTTAGCTTGAAAGCCTTTTTTCTCTTTTCAACAATTTTATAAAAATTTATCATATGGGCAAGAAAATTGTCTTTTAAAGCATAAATGATGATATTTTTTCATTTCATCAAACCTTAGGTGAAAAATAGTTATCCGACCTATATATTTATTAAAAAAATATAGTTTGATTTGGTTTGGAAACCATCCAAATCACAAATCAATCCGTAAATCATTTTTCTAAAACTTTTCAACTCAAATCAAATTGTTTTATAAATCAAACCAAATCAAACCGTAATATTTAAATGATTTGATTTGATTTTATAATTTGAACCGAATTATACAACCTCTGTATCCACGATAACTCTCTTCAATTGCTTGTGGTTTTCAAGTTATAAAATGATAATCACTAATTCTTCTTAACAATAATTCTAGATGCCCACGTGCAAAATAATACATTGCTTACGTTCACATAAAATTAATATAGAAAGTTTAGTCAGGTAGATAGGTCCATTAATGGCCAAAACACTCTGTCCCTCCTAAGGTATAGTATAATCAAACTTATATCCATTAACTTTCAAAAACCCAAAATTTTACCCATAAACCAATTTCTATTAAAATTTTCAATTAGAGTTAAAGGTAAAATCATCATTTTAATAATATTATTAAAAATATATATAATTTATTACATTTTTTTGCCCAAGTTTTAAAAACTATCCTTGAAAAGGTTTTCTAATTTTGAAAAGTCGCATTTTCATTCATAAACCTAAGGTTTCTTTTTTCTTCACTCTCCGGCCATCAGTGACCTCTCTTTTCCATCCTAAACTGTCGTCATTGTCATCTCTTCACCTATCCAACAAGAACCCATCATCTTTCAATTTGGAAACTCGTCATTTCATCTGGATTCAATCCAAATGAATTGTCTGAATGATGTCACGAAGAGATCTCCACTCCAAGAGAAACCAAGTCGTCACTTTCTTCCTCTGTCTGTCAGCAATGCTGAGAAATCATAGAGAAGTGGTCGCAGAGAAATCATGCTCATCAGAGAAGAATCACCTCACTATCTCACCTGAGAAGGATGTTAGGCTAATGACAATTTGATCTTGGGCAGATAGGTGGCCAAAGATGGAGAGAAGAGGTCACCGAAAAAGACCCAACAGAGGGATAGGATTTTGGGGGTGAAATGAAAGTTTCAAAAAGTTTTGAGGGTAGCTGCAAGAAAAACTTGAAAAAGTATAAAATCCTAGAATTTGAGAAAAAATGTCATTTTTCAAAACTAGAATATGAGATCAATGAGGAAGTTATCAATTTTTAAAACTAAGGTAGGAAACAAATAAAATTTTAGTGTTTTTAATATTATTATTAAAATGATGATTTTATCCTTAATCCTAACTTGAAAATTTTAACAAAAATTGGTTGATAGGTGAGACTTTAAATTTTTGAAAGTTAGTAGTTATAAGGTGGATTACAATATACCTTGCGTGGGAACAAGTGTTTTTTGGCCGTCCATTAATTAATGTCAGGGCCTGTCTTCTTCAGCCACTAGCTAGATTGCTAGCAAAACGCCAGGCAACGAGCGGCGTACAAGATCCCTCGGCTGGCTCTGCCACAAAGTGTGGTTCACTCGTCTAACTTCGCAACGCGGTGGCCGCAGGTCCCTTACGGTGAGCCATGTATTGAAGTACTCTCGGAATTGTGTTATCAGACCATCTTTCACAGTCCAAACGTGAACCCAATAAGCTTTTGCTCCTTCCCATCCCTCGGCAATGACCGAATCACCAACCATTTCTATGCTTCTTGGCTCGAACCTGAAAGTGGCCTGCAGGCTCAACTCTCCGGTGAGAACCCTCATCATGTGTTGGCATTTTGGAGGGCCATGAAACCACCATTCCAGGTCGCTTGCTAAGAGCTTGGACACGGCGTCCATGTCCCCGTCATCCAATGCCCTGTAGAGTGATTGCACAATCGCCTGGTTTTGGACTCCAGGGTAAACGTTCATATCAGTGTCAGATTCCAGCACCTGAGTTTCAATATTGTTGGAATTGACGGCCATTTCTGCCAAGTTAACAAAAGAAACTCCACGGAAGAAAGCTGAGAATAAATTTGTTCTCCAGGCTTCTGCTTGACTTCATTCGTCTATATGGCTATGTCTATTTATAGCTGAAAACTGAGAGGGAAGATTGGGAGTTTGGCACCTCTAATAACATGGCAGATCTTTGGCTCCAATTATGTAAAAAATTATGTAAATGAACCTTTTTTCTGGGGACAAACGATTGAAGGTCTGTAGTTTAGCACCTGTGCCAGATAGCTACAAATTCTGATTTACCCTTTTAAAAGTTATTGGGATAACTTTTTGACTTCATGTTAAGTGTCATGCTAAGTGCTAACCTCGCTGTAGTCAGGAATATCTTTTATTCCTTGGTTGTTTAGGATTATATCTCCAGGTAAAAATTGACTTTTCCGGAATTTGTCACTTATGGTGGTTTCTATTTTGTCTGCAAGAAATTGGGAAATATATAATCCTGGTAAACGAATGAGAAATCCTGGTTTGAAAAAAAAAAAAAAAACCAATTTGGTAATTATTCAAGTAACTGATTTGTTAGATCGTGTTATTATTTATAGAAATAAATAATCCTAATATGGATGATTAAAAAAAAGTGACATTTCTTTATCAAATTATATATGGGAAGTTCTGCAAACAAATTGACCATCTGGAAGTTACCTTAAAATTTGTAAATATATCGGTGTTCTTTCCATAAACACCAAAAATATGACGTACGTGGCTTTAAAATTTAGATTGGATTGATCCATTCAATTTGAATAGGCCACAAAAAGCAGCAACAATTTTGGATGATGATTGAATAGTTTTAGACATTAGATTTTTTTGAATCAGGATTCAATTGGAAAAGTCACCCCCAATCATAGGTGAACTATCAAATTAAATGTGGGAATGACTTCGCGAAAGTGACAAGATCAACACTAGAAGAAGTTAAAAATAACAAGATCAAGTCTTGGAAAAGATGAAAATGTTAAGGGGTTGTTTGGTTCTAGTTTTTGAAGATTACTTTAATAATCTATCTTTTATTCTCTTGTTTGGTTTATCAGTAATAAAATATTACAGTATTCTCTTATTACCAATGTTGATATGACAAATAATAGATTACCACCTTTAACTTAGGTATTTAAAGATTATCAAGATAATGTTGATTTTATTATAATTATATTATTATTTATTAATTTTTTGAGACAAAAATAAATTTATTTTTAATTAATATAACAAATAATATTAAAAAAATATTTAAAAATAATTATATTTAAGGACATTTAAGTAAAATAATTTACTAGTAATTTTTTATTACCTTTAACTAAACACAATAATTATTTATACCTACCAAATTTTATCAAATATAGTAATCATTTATACTCAGTAATCTTCTAAGTAATTTATCTTTAAGGTAATATTTATATTTTAATAATAAAATATTACTCAAACTAAACGCCTCCTAAGATCGACATTGAAAGAAACTACCAAAAAGGAGTTCGGCATCAAGTGGAGTTGGAAATGACAAAATCGACCCCAAGAAGAGCTGCCGAAAAGAAGATCAACAGTTGGGGCTTATGTGGTCTGTAGCTAGGTTTTCTTTTTTCACATTCACCTTCTTTTTATAGTTTCCGCAAAAAATATTGTTATCGTCTTAGTACAAATTGAAAATAACAAAATCACCCCCAAGTATATATTATTTAACCCTTAAACAAAATTAAAGAGATAAAATTAACTTTAAATGGTTTATTAAATCCACCTTCAATTGAGCCGACTCTTTCATCACATCAACCCCGGGTGGAGTATATAAACCATGATGATGAGTAGATAGCAATCTATACAGTCTTTTAACTGGCGTAGATGCGAATGCTTTGTGAATATTTTCGAATGGGTACTGCAAGAGATCAACCAAGATGAATAATATTCCAGCAGGTTTATCCATTCATAATTCTGTCGTTTCAGCAAAGCCGTCCATTCATTGGAGAAGTAGTTGAGGTGTCATTGTTCATAGATGAAGATGGAGAAGGACAGATACTTGAGGCATTTGAGTGAAGAGTTTGTGCTGTGGCCAAAGAGATGCCAGGCTGGAGGAAACAAGTTGACGTTCGAAGACTGTCGTCGTTATTCATAGTGACAGAAAAAGGTCGCCACCCAGTCTCTTTCAGCATGCGTAGCCCTTAATAATTCCTTTATTATACTACAACATTTTATGAAGAAGACAACTTTTGCTTCTCGTTAGCAAATGATAAAATATTTATTTCATGACCCTTTATCAAAGTGTAAAGGGAAAAAGACTATTTCCCACCCATTTTTTACCCGATTCTCAAACCTATACCCACGGTAGATCAAAACCTATTTTTCCCACCCATAACGAAACTGCCATCCATTTTTTCAATTAGGGCAGGGGTAAAATCGTTATTTTAATTATAAACCTCAAAACTTTAAAATTTCACCATTTCCCCCCTCCAAGTTTTAAAAACTAACACCTCAACCCATCCTCAAAGTTTGAAAAGTTTAGATTTCACCCCTAGGGTTTGCTTCCTTCTCTGGCCACCACCGACGGCCGACGCATTCCATTGATCTCCTATCTCTGACTACAAAGGACGACAAAAGACGATCCTTTATCGACCAGATCTGGACGAACAGACAAAGGACGACACTTCTTCGTCATCTCATTTGGACGACGAAGCGTCGTCTTTCGTCGTCTGGATGGAGCGACGAAGAGAGATCTCTTCATCGCACAGTGGTGCGATGAAGAGATCTCTGTCTCTTTGTCGCACCACCATCGTCGTACCAGGAGAAGGAGGAGGTCGGTGACGACGTCAGAAGATGAAGTTGAAAAATAGGGGTGAAACTGCTATTTTTGAAAGTTATGGGGGGCGGCTAAGTTTTGAAAAATATGAAAAGCCTAGGTTCAGGGGTGAAAATGTTAGTTTTTAAAGTTTAAAAACTTTTGGTAAAGGTGAAATATTAGTTTCTAAATCCTATAGGGGGTGAAAAATAATAAATTTTATAACTTTTTAATATAAACAGTAAAATAACTATTTTACCTCTCCTTTAAACAGAAAAAATGGACGACAGTTTGGTCATGAGTGGGAAAAGTAATTTTTGATCTGCTGTGGGTATAGGTTTGAGAATGGGGTAAAAAATGGGTGGGAAATAGTTCTTTTCCCCAGTGTAAAAGATGGGCTGTTAGAATAAACCTCTCCTTGCAAATTGCATCAGTTGGGAGAAAACAAGTGTTTCATCTTTCTCTACAAAAACTTATCTTTCTAGCAAACCCACAAATTGTCTTTTTACTCAATTAAAATGCAATCTCAGAATTATTTTGATTTTGCCTTAGATGTACCAAATCAAATCCAAACAAAAGTCGATTTGAGCTTGACTTAAATCCTTAATGCTCAAATCAAATTCGATTTCATTCAAATTAGTGTGCAATATTAACAGAGGACTACAATATTATGAGAAGATGATCAATATTACTAAATAAACAAACAAACCAAACTCAAGTCAAATTCAATTTACTCCATCTGAAAAATAAATATGAACATGAACTAACTCAAATTGAAACCACCCTATCTTACCCTATCTACCAATAACTTTAGAATGATAGTAGTTATGAATATATGCTAATAACCCTGTTGCAATGCTTTTAATTAGTATAGAGTGAATTACATTTCCCACCCAAGGTTTGGCCTTAAAACCCATTTTCACCCCTAATTAGCAAAAATAACATTTTTCTTCCCATTTCCACCCAGCTAATGAAATAATAATATTAGAAAGTTAAATTATCGTTTTATCTCTATTATTTCATTTTTAAAATTATCATATAAGCTTAAATTAACAAAAATTAAAAATAACATTTTAATTATTTAAATTATATAAAAAATCTCTTATTATATAACAAATTATGGGTATAAGTAGTTTTCATATATATAAGATTTTAAAAAATTGTAGAGATTGATTAGTGAATTTTAAAACATTTTTAAAAGTTAAATTATCATGTTTAAAATATTTAAGTTTGATATAAAGTTGTTTTCTATATCTCTGTTTTTCAAAATTAATTAATGATAAAATTATTATTTTTCCTATACTGATAATTTTTTTTAAAGCAAATTTTATTTTGGATGAGCAGGTGTTATTTGAAAATGTTATTTACTCGTTATTATCCTTATTAATCTACTTAAAGCAGCGTGGCCCTAGGCCACTAATTCCTCCGAATTTCCCATGATCAAAGTGGAACCCAGTCTGAGATTTCAATCTTTATTTTTTGGAACCTAACCATATGACAACACTTCACATCAAAACAACAAATAGACTATATATATATATATATATATATATATATAGAGAGAGAGAGAGAGAGAGAGAGAGAGAGAGAGAGAGAGAGAGAGAGAGTTAATTTGTGAATGCTGGTTTGGAGAATGATTGTTGAAGCTTCATGCAATGTACACGACGGTTTTCCTGGTTGGATTCGCTGGCATCTTAATTGCATTGCTACGTACACAAATATCATTAAGCTGCAGATGGAAAATGATATTGTGTACGTAGCAATGCAATGAAGATGCCAGTTGAATCCAACCAGGAAACCCGTCATCATCATCAAAATATATGGATGGAAGTTGACTTTAATACGTCGTTTAGCAATCATGGTTCTAAGTTTTTGATTCTTGCTGTCTGATGTACTAGGATTTAAAGAATCCCATAAATGAGATTTCGCATTAATAGCGTTGCATGCATGCATGCACATCCATTTCGATCTCATCCACTCACTATTTGCAATCGTCTAATATAGAGGTCTTCTCACACTCCTGGTAGGAGAAAGGTCCCTGTCAAACCATGTGCACGCTCGTAGATAAGATCTCAAACTCATTTAAAAGGGTAGGTATAACTGACAAGGTAAATAATAATATTGATAAAATAAATAATATCATTAAAAAGAGATTTAAATAAAACTTAAATTAAATTATTTAATTAAAATTTTATTTTGAATTGAGTTGAACATTAAATTGAGTCAAATTGGCTTGGTTTGAATCCTTTTTTAATAGCAAATGGGCATAGTTAAATATTTATTTGTGATTAGAAAATGTGCTATGAAAAAAAACTGACATTAACAAGAGAAAATTAATAAGAGGATAAATATTCAATCAACATAAGTGCTATTTTTATGATTTGAGTTATCAATTATTTATACTCTTATTAAAAATAAATAAATTTATAATTTTAACAAGGGAAAAATATTTGTTAAAAGTCTATTTCTCAACGTTAAAAAATTTTAATGATAAGAAAAATCTCTTCATCACATATTCTTTCTTCGTTAAAAGCAATAACAATGAGAATACTTTTAACATAAGAGGCTATAATGATAGGCGAAAACAAAATTTTTACCGTCGTTTTAACGATGAGAAATAGACATTTAACAACTATTTTTTTCATTAAAATCATAAATTTATTTATTTTAATAAGAGTATAAATAATTAATCACATGAAAATAATACTTATAACAATCAAATATTTTTTTATTATTTATTTTTCTCTCGCTAATGTTAATTTCTTGTATAGTGATATACGAACCAGATTTAGCTGATTTTAGAGTGAGAGGATTTCAGTTTTATTCAACATTTCAATCACATATATATATTTGAAAATTATATTATTCTCTGTTTTTAAAATAAATAAGTATGCGTAAATATTTTTATTAAACAGGCAATATAATATTATGTTCTTGGTCGTTCAAAATAGCAAGAATAAATTTGTAGATAGCGCATTAAAAGGTGGCCCTTGTACCGACTATGTTGGTTACAATTTTTGAGGTGTAAGAATGCTAGGCTGGGAATTGAAATTGAAGCCACCCGAAACGTGGGTTCCTCCATAAACTCCAAAACAAGTTAATGAGAACATTGAGATGTTTAGTTTAGTTGATATCAAAACGTGGGTTGGACAACAAATTTGGTATGATTTTGAAAGTTGGTTTGATTCAATTTGATTGAGTTTAAATTTATTTAAATAGAACTCAAATCTAGTTTAATTTCAAATAATTGATTTGTCTTTAAAACCAAGTTAAATTCAAATAAAAGATATTTGATTCGATTTAACTCACAAATTGGATGAATAACTCGATTTTGTTCAAACTTAACTTACAGTGCAAGCCTAGGTAAACCTTAGCTTGGTTTTTTGGACTATCCTTCCCAAGAAGAAGGATGAATGTAGGTTGTTCTCAAATCATTTTTAAAAGGCCGATGCTTCTTTTTATGTTAATATATCCTTTTACTTTTAAAAAAAAAGAAATTATCAATACTACATTATTTTACTCATTATTAGATAAAATAGCGTCGTTTTATTAATAAATCATAAACTCAACCCACGAATCTAAGCCAAAAATCTTAGTTATAAATCTGAATCGAGTTTTAAACTTCAAATTTTGTAACTAAGCCCAAACTCAAACTACTTTTAACTTTGTCTTAATGAACTTGAGTCACTCTATATTTTATTCGAACCAAATTTAAACCAAATATGTTTGAGTTTGGCTTGATTTGTATTATACTCAAGTTTGTTTTTAGCGAGTTTACAAGTTCACGATTTGGTTAAAGTAAAATATTAAAAAAACAATTAAAATTTTGAAATTTTGTATATACACTCTTAAAATTTTACTCTTTGATCTAGAGTATAAAGGTTAATTGATAAATTTGAACTTATGAAGTTTGAAGTATTTGTTTGAAATTTAAGGGGTTCAAATGAGATTGTTTGAGTCAAACTCACATTAACCAATCATGTCTCCAGCTCCAACTCTACCTTTTACCTATCAAGCACCACTCGACTTAGTCTATCTCGATTACACCCCAAAGTTGTTCCATCTAGGTCTCTCTTCACATAAAAGGGTTCTTACAAACTGTAATGGATGAGTAGCGTAAAATTCAATCAAAGATTAAACTCAAACAAGACCTAACTCAAGACCTAGGTGAGGGTGGGGAAGGAGTGATAAATATTAAGTTAGGTAAGAGTGCAAATCAATTGAATCAAGTTTGATTGAAAAAAGTCTCAAACCTCAAATCTGTTGAATGGTCAAAATAATTCAATTGAATTTGGTCCCATGTAATGTAACCATCGCACTCATGTATGGCTTCTTTTATTATTATTATTATTATTAAAATGATTCTTCTTCTTCAGTAATTCCTTCGTAATCGGATGGTTTTTCATTTTCTTTAATAATTTTTTTCTGAATTTGGACGATTTTTCTCTTTTATTTAATAATTCGAATGAGTTAAACTCAATCTCAAACTTTTCGTTTTAGATATGAATTAAGTTTAAGTTAACTCTTATTCGAATCAACCCTTATCTATAATAGCGGTATTTAAAATTATCTGATAACAAACTGATATTTGAATTAAAAACTAAACCGAAAATAGGGTATTTGAAAAAATTTATTTGGATACCGACTCAAGAATATATCAATGTGATTCTTTAGTTCGGTTATCAACTTGCCTATTTTTGAGAGTTGGTTAACCGAATAGAACTAATTTTCACAAAGATTGGCAAAAATAATAAAATATTAAAGCAATTTTTAAAAAATTAAACAAAATATTAATAAACTTTGAAATATGGTTTAAAACTGGTTAATTGAAAATTCGGTTTCAATCACTGGTATTTTTTATTTAGTTTAAAACCAGTTAATTTTTAAATTAATTTAGTTTTAATTTGTGATTTTATTCAAACTAAAATTTTGGTTCAGATTAAAACAATGTCAAGTTGGTTTGACTAATCAGTTTTGAACACTTATAATCTGCAAGTTCAGCTTCATTTATCAAAGATTCTTCACCGATTAAAAATGGGTCACGCCGAAAGCCCAACTTAACTACACTGCATCATCCTTAGCATCGATGCTCTTCAACTCAATACCAGACTAGCGTCCTTGCTTGGGCCGAATTTTAAAATTGTGGTTAAAATAAATCTAACCCCTCACTTTTGATTACACTAATTCTCCCCAGGGAAAAGGTGGTAAGTATACTGACACGCTGCCACGTTACCTAACTCATATATTACTTCAGCAAATTACCAAAAACATGGACAGATTTAGGTAGAAGTGTGAAAAAAACCGTTGAACTTTATAATCATATCCAACTGTTACATGAAAATGACTAAAAATTGAGCAACATTGTTTTGCTCTTGTTCAATTCACTCTTCAATTATTCAGTCCTAATTCTTTCTAGCAACTTCTATTGATAACGATGAGGAATATTTTCTCAAAGTATAGATGACAAAATGTGACACACATAGACTGTCGATTCTTCAATCTGTTTAAGGTTTGCAGACTTACGTTTAGTTGACGATGAAACAATAACAAGATTAAGTTGCTTTTTGTTACATGGGTGTTTGAGTTTGAATTTCGATTGTGTTAGGTTTTTTGCCGTGTCAAAGTTACAGCCACATGTTGAAAGGTATCTAGCAAGAAATTACAAAAGCCACTTGGTTGGTTTCCCTCTATTTTGGACCAACTGTTTGTGAGTTTGAGTTAAAAAACATTCTAAATCTAATATTTTTATTCATATCTTTAAAGAGATTTTATAGACAATTTTGTTTTTCGCAACAAATAGTTTCATACTTTGCATTTAAGCTTTGAATATACCATCACGTTTTATAGACAATGCAATGTCAGTGTTATCACTTGTAGCATACGACCATAATTGGAAAACATGATAATAACTTTTAATACAAAGGTATGAGATCAAAATATACTAGCACACTTCACAATCTTGACACTCATATGGGTTAAATGTGCACTATCTTTTTACTAGTCTTGAGCAAATACTATAATATCAATATTACCACCTGTATTTTACATTTGTAATTAAAAGACATTATGGTAATACTAATACTAAAAAATATGAATTTTGTGATACCCAAATCCAAAAAAATAGTTGTTGGGCGAATTCAAATCATATAAACTATATACCCAAAACTCATATTTTCTACGTGAAAGAGGAGGTGGTGGAGAGAGGGAAGCATGTTATAATCTTATGTAATTTTGAGGGGAAAAGGACTATTTTCCACCCAAATTTTAGGTCATTCTCAAACCTGCACTCACGGGATATAAAAAACCCCTTCTCCCACCCATGGTCAAATTACCGTCCAAAATTTTAGTTAGAGACGGAGGTAAAATTATCATTTTACTTATAAACTTTGAAACTTTAAAATTTTATCATTCCCCCCTCTATGGTTTAAAAACTAACACCTCAACCTATTCTCAAAGTTTGAAAAGTTTAGATTTCACCCCTAGGGTTTGCTTCCTTCTTCGACCACCACCGATGGTCGATGTATTCCACCGATCTCCCATCTCCGACTACAAAGTACGATGAAGGACAACCCTTCATTGTCTAGATTTGGATGACGAAGCGTCATCCAGATCTGGAAGAACAAAAAAGGACGACACTTTATCATTCTTTGTCGTCGCGTTTGGATGACGAGACAAGTGATGAAGGGTGACAAAGCGTCATCCTTCGTCGTCCTGGTGGTGCGACGAAGAGATCTCTATCTCTTCGTTACATCGTGCTTCACCGCACCGTGCGACGAGGATATGGAGATCTTTTCATCGCACCACCGTTGTCGCACCAGAAGAAGGAGGAGGCCGAAGATGAAGTTGATGAATGGGAGTGAAATTGCTATTTTTGAAAGTTATGGGGGTGATTGAGTTTTAAAAAAATATGGAAACCCTAGGTTTGGGGGTGAAAATGTTATTTTTCAAAGTTTAAAAACTTTAGGTAAAGGTGAAATGTTAATTTCTAAAACCTGGGGGCGGAGAGTAATAAACTTTATAATTTTTTTTATATAAATAGTAAAATAACTATTTTATTCCTCTCTTTAACAGAAAAAATTAATAGAAGTTTGACTATGGGTGGGAGAAAGGGTTTTTCATCTCCCATGGATGTAGGTTTGAGAATGACCTAAAATTTAGGTTAAAAATAGTCCTTTTCCCTAATTTTGAGGCATGAACAATTATAAAGCTTTAAAAAAAAAAAAAAAGCCAATTCGAGATACCTAGCAATAGGGCTATGTTAAAGTCATCACTGACAAAGACAATACTAATTTCAGGCTAAAAAATAATTGGATGTGTAAAATTGTAACCACAATTGTTTTCATGCATTGTAATGATAATCTTGATTTGTAAATAAAACAGACATTAAGATCCAAATTATGGACAATAGTAATGATTCGAATGACATTTTACAGAATATTAATTAAAATAGGCAACTGTTTTCCCGTTTAAAAGTTTTTCGGCAGTAATTCATACGTTTTACCTTTTTAAGCAAATTGAATTTTTCATTCCAAAAATACTCTCGTTTAATTTCTCAACATTTACCATAGTATTTCGCCGATTAATTACTTACGTTTAACTATACGCATTAAGATTAATTTATCTGTAATAAATAAAATCTATAGATTGAAAAACATATATACTACAGATTGAATAAAATCTACAAATTGAAAATGTAAATCTATGAATAAAATTGAAAAATAGATTGAAAATCTATAGATTGAATAAAATTTATGAATAAAATCTATAAATTTTATAAAATCTATAAATTTATAAAATAATTAAATTTATAATTGATTGATATATATGAAAAATAATGGATATTTTCTCAAAAGGGGTGCAGGAAAGTGTTAAGGGGTGCAAGAATCTGAAAAGGGATGCGGGAATGGAATGGGTGCGAGAATTCTGAAATGGGTGCAGGAATCTGGAAACGAGTGCAGGAAGGGGCGATGGAAGGGAATGAGTGCAGGAATTCTAAAAGGGGTGTAGGAATCTGGAAAGGGGTGCGGGTGCGAGAATTCTAAAAGAGGTGCAAGAATCTAGAAAGGGGTGCAAGAAGGGATGCGGGTGGTGGAATGGGTGTGGGAATTCTGAAAGGGGTGCAAGAATCTGAAAAGGGGTGCGAGTGCGAGAATTCTGAAAGGAGTGCAGAAATCTGGAAAAAGGTGTGAGAATGGGTACAGGATTTTGGAAAGAGGTGTAGGAATCTGAAAACGAGTGTAGGAAAGGGTACAGGTGTGTGAAAGGACGTGACAAAGTACTGCGGGTGCGACCATTTCTGAAAAGGTGTGACAAACATTGCGAGTGCATGGAAGGGTGCGACAATTTCTGAAAAGGTGCGACAAGCATTGCAGGTGCGTGGAAGGGTGCAACAACTCACTACAGCGCACTTGACGCACTGTGTTGAGTGAGAAAATTACTAATAATTGTTTGACATGCAAAATTAAAACGTCAACCAAACCATGAAGATCGACAGCCTCGCCAAAGCCAAAATTACTCACACTCGATTCACTGTCAAGAAACCATCATCGGAAAACTACAATAATATTGTCCTAGTCATCTGAGTCTTCTCAAGTACATATTTATTAGTTAACATTGATTCGGCTTTAGGACATTGGATGACATTTAGGTTTTATTTTCGTTTGACGTATATATGTCGATTAGTTGATTAAAGTTTAGATTATACGATTGATTTTGCCGGTTTGACTGTGTTGGTTTAGAATATGTGATTGATTTCGTCGGATTGATTGTGTTGGTTTATCATTAAGGGAGGACGACATGTTATTTTGGCCGCGCCCATTTCCCTTTGCACACCATTAAGACATTCACACCACTGACCACCATTGACACTTTCATACGTTCACGCACCCCTTAACATTTTCCCACACCCACACTTTCCCGTACCCTTTCACGTATCGACGCACCCCTTAGCACTTCCACGCACCCCTTAACATTTTCCCACACTCACACTTTCCCGCACCTTTTCACATATCGACGCACCCACCCTTAGCACTTCCATGCACCTTTTAAGATTTTCCCATACCCGTTCACACTTTCTCGCACCTTTTACGCATCCACACATCCTTTAACATTTTCCCGCACTCGTTCACACGTTTCTGTACCCTTCACGCATCCACGCACCCCTTAACACTTTCTCGCACCCTTACACATTTTCCTGCACCCCTTAACATTTTCCCGCACGCTTTCATACTTTCCCGCACCCTCTTCACTTCTATGTACCCTTTAACATTTTCCCGTATTCGTTCACATTTTTTCTCACCTGTTTGCAGTTTTGATGGATTATATTAGTTGTAATTTGACTAGCATCAAACCTTTTAACATTGTCCTTATTTCTTGAACATGTTTCTGGTTTTTTAGAAAATTGGAGTTAATGCACGTCTTGGGGAAAGGAGGTATAATAACGTCCATTATTTTTTCGCGAAGTTTAAAGTTAGAGGTCATGTGGAAACTGTCAAAGAAATCAGGAATACTCTTACTCATGCCTAGAAAAAAATTGTTCAAAATATGTTGTTTCGGGCGATTTTTAAAGATGGAGACTTTAAAGCATAGTTCTAGTTTATTGCATTTTATGCTATTCCAACAAATCAACAAAGGAATGGTGGGAGAGAAATTATAATTTCGACTTAATGGGGTGGACTGTAGATTTAGCCCTATTGAATTTTCTCTTATTATAGGATTAAAATTCAGTAAGGAGATGGGTAAAAGCAAGGTTATTGGAAAATCACAATTAAAATCTAAGTATTTTACCGATAAAAAACCTGTTACATATGGTGATCTAGCGGCAATATTGAAAGAAAGAGCATGGGTAAACAATGACAAGGATGTTGTAAAAATATCTGCTCTATACCTGTTTTATTATGCATTATTGGGATCAAACAATAGAAAAACTGTTTCTGAGCATATTTTTCGTATTGTTGATGATTGGGATACTTTTAACTCATATCCTTGGGATACGCTTGTTTGGAGGATGATCGTTAAATCTTTGGTCAAGGCTCTATTAAAACAATATAATTAAGTTTCTAAATTGTATCCACCATATTCAAAAGATATCTCAATATTAACTTATGGGATATGAGGATGTAGCTTAGCATTTCAAGTAATGTTAACCCTTTTGTAATATTTAATATGTATATATTTTTTATTATTTTATTTATTGACAATATATATATTTTTGAATGACAGATTTAGATCTACAAGACACTTAATAATTTGGAAAGTTTTGTGATTTGTAAATCGTTGAAGAGGATACCTCGAATGTTGAGGTGGAGAAGTTTAGAAGGTCCAAGTTGGGAGGAGATTAATCGTATTTTGAACTCTTCTAAAGTAAGTTATTATGTAATAACTATGTTTTTCCACATTAATTATTTCTAGTTTACCCTAGATTCACTTTTAATAAACCTAATTTGAATATTTTTAGGATGTTGTCACCTCTCGTATGATTGCATCCAAAGTTGAAAGACAATCACCGTATTATGAAGATGTTATGGATTACATTGATGATCCAGAAGAATGTGATACTTCTCTTGACGCTGTAACATCCCCTCCGAATATCTTACCTAGGGTAACATCCCCTCTAGAGATTCTACCTTCGCATGTCAGTTGGAGTACTCATGTTCGTAGGCGATAGAGTACAAATGTCAATAGGCTTGTGCCATCAACTATGCAGCTACCTGAGCGTAGTCCTTTTATATCATCGTCTCGGTCGGCAGAAGAAACACATACTTGCATGCATACGAGTGCATCTACCCAGATAGATGAAGATAAATTTGATAGACTTCAAGAGCTTCTACAAGGGTTCACGTAAAAAGTTGACGAACGACTTGGAAACATCGACGAGCGGCAAGCACTACTTGAAACACGTCAAGCATCCATGGAAGCCAAGTTGACAGAGCTTTAACGTACATACCATGCAAACCCAACGGAAGTGGTAGGTCTTTCAACTCCATATTTTGTTTTATTATATTTGTGAATAAGTGATTAATGTTATTTTGAAAATTGAGAAGTGTTTTGTATGTCTATTTTCAGGATGAGTCAACATAAGTAGTGTTTGAGTATTTTGATCATTATGATATGGTTATCCAATAAACAACGGATGTCATGAATGAAACTCCATCACAACACCGTTCCAATACTCAGAGGACATTACATGGAAGGATAATGAAGAAGGGTAAAGCACTTCGGAGCCCATACACTGATCCTTTCAAACAACGTCGTGCACGAGAGATGTACTAGCCATCACATCCGAATGAAGCAGAAAATAATATGTATGAATATTTGTAATGGTACAAGGACCCTCCCATACCGAGTTCGGGAGACACTTATTTGTATGGACCACGTGATAAAATTAAGTGGTGGAAATTGTTATGTGAAGATAACTAATGGCTACTAGATCAGGTATATTAATTTTTAAAGGCAGAAGTGACATTGTTTTTATATTATATTCTTATTTGCTAATGTTTACTAACTACTATTATAATATTTTACTTTTCAGCATATTGATTGTTATTTAGTGGTATTACGACATGCGTTTCCATCAGCCAAATGGACTTGTGTGGAGACTTCTTTTGATAGGTGGTCACCGCATGTAATAAAAGAATGAGAAAAATGTGGATTAGATAATTTTCAGTGGCCACGATTATTATTAGTCCCGATCGATGGGATAAATGATTCAAACTTAGATCGAAGTTATATCTCATAAGCTGACGTTGACAGGGTTTGTAACATTTAAATTGATATTTATATATTATTTTTTAAATGTATTAGAAAAAAATGTTATTGATGTGATTCATTTTATTGCATTATAGGTTTATATTCCGATTAATTATGAATCTCAACACTAGGCATACGGTGAACTTGACCTAAATGTGTGGACTTTGACGGTGTATGACTCATGCAAGGCATTTTTTGCCTCTATAGAGAGGTTCCTATAGGCTATGACACGTTATTCTTATCTTCCGTCTATTATTAGTTCGACGAACTATTAGGAGTCCCGGGGTCTTGAGCCAAAGTTAGAACCATTGATCATTACGAAATGTGTGGATGTACCACAACAAGGCACTGTTTCTGGTGATTGCGGGATATTCTCATTATATATTTAGAGTATCTCGCCACTAGCAAGAATTTAAATTTTAATGCCAAAAATGCTTCCTATATGCGTTGCATTCTTGTATCCAAGATATGGAAGCATGGCAGGAATTCACTTTTTCCATGATTTTTCGTATTATATTTAAACTTATGTATATTCTTATTTTTTCGTGTAATATGTCAATTTATATATTTATTTTTTATTGGTTGGTTAAGGTGTATTAAGGTTTAGGTGTATGTATCAGTTGATTAAATGCACATCCTAATGTTATATTACATATTTTTATTTGCATAATGTATATCATCATTAGCTGTTTGAAATCTGGCAATTTGATATGTTGATGTGGCTGGAGTTTGAAATATATACATATATATATATATTGGAGTGTTGTTTCTTTGATTTTGGTATATACAGGTTGGGAACTATTGAATCTACAGAGGAAATGCTGCCAAATTTTTTACATGATATTGTATAAGGCAAAACGAAGATGTCGATGAGTTTTTATAATGTTGCCTATGGGGTTAATTTGCTTTGATGAACTGTTTGATTTTACCTGTTCATTTTGGCTGTTTGTTTTGTTAAATTGAATTACATGAGTTAGAAGCAGATTTTTTATTCTGCATATAAAACTAGTTGATTGTTTGAGCATGATAATGCTTTTCATAGCCTCATCCACCATATCATTATTATTGCTTGTTTTTTTTCCCTTAATCAAGATGATTTGGTTGTCCAAGACTTAATATAATGTCTACCTCTACTGGATAATATATCTATTTACACTAATATGTGGCTTGTTACCCCTTTGGACTAATTTAAGTCTTATAAAAATTGGCATGCTTTGTAGAATTTAAACTTCTAATAAGAATTGTCAAAGTAAAAGTAACACTACATCAAAGCAAACATAATAGCTTGTAAAACCATAAATCGATCCCTTCAAACATCAAAGAAACGGAATTTGCAATCATTCGCAAGACAGTCAACACATACCATATGCACAAAAGCAGTTTAATATATCCATTCAACATTATCTGAATTTATATTATTCCTAACAAACTTATACCTGGTGAAGATATTGGAGCCTCAATTAAGGGATTTGTACAAACTAAACGTGTGTGCCCTTTTTGATGACATCTGCTGCATTCAACTTGACGTACTTCTTCTCCTTCAGACGATCTTCTATTATATTATGAGAGACAACCAGAACGTCGTTGTTCCATTTGTTGTGAATTAATTATACGTATATCTTCAGGTTGCACCCATTTGAAAGGATCACCCAATGGTTCAACAGTCTCCCAGTAAACAGTTTTTCAATATTCAGTTGAGTAATATTTATTCACCCATGGATAACAATTTGAGAGGTTTTGAAATCTGGCAATTGCTACAACATGTGTGCATGCTATTTGTGATAGTTGAAATTTTTTACAACTGCATTCTTTTGTTACAAGATTGACTATAGCGACTGGTCTACTAGAACTATGCACTTCATATCTATCAATAGTTATTGGTTTGACAATCATATTAACCGATTTGCAAATATGACTAGCTAACTTTTCTTCAGCTCACAGAGTCAGAGGATGAGTGCAAGTATCTGAAAGATAATATAACCATTGAAAAATTAGTTAATACTGAATTCACAGAGGTGTCAAATTATGTTCAGTATGGGTGGTTTGTACATGTCATATTACGACGAGTAAAAAACCATTTTTGTAAAGTCGAACGTAAGAATTCAATGAGCATCACCACTGGCAATTTACGTGCATGTTACACCAAAGCATTAAACAATTCAGTAATATTTGTGATCATAATGTTATATCAAATACTGGAAAAGTGAGCACGACCCCACCATGCGTAGTCAATTTCTTCCAAATAAGATGCTACAATAGGGTTTTCAGCTTTAATCATATGCAAAACCTCCTCAAAATCTTCTGTTCGATAAGCCTTCATCGCTCTCCAAAATAATCCCTCTATATGTTTTGTTTGTTTGTATCTAGCACACATATTTCCTTTTATATGATGGTTACATTAGCCATGATGCGCATTCAGAAACACTTCTCTTACAGAACGAGTGATGGCATAGTGCCTGTTTGAGATAATTACTAGATTTGGGAGATCGCCGATACATTTGTGTAGTGCTCGAAGAAACAAGGTCCAAGTCATGGTTTCCTCCCTTTTTGTAACTCCAAAAGCAATCGAATAAATTTGATTGTTTTCGTCTTTACCCACAGCAATAAAAAGTGTACTCCAATGTCGACCTTTTAAAAATGTCCCATCAATACAAATAACAAGACGACAGTACTCACGGAATGCTCTAATAGAGCATCCTAAAGACATGAAAACAAATTAGAATCGATTATCCGAGTCAGTTTTTATTTGTGTAATAGTATCAGGGTTTCATTGTTGAAAATTATGACAAAATATCGATAATACTCTAAATGACTCTTAGGGTGAACCTCTTATCTCATTCAACACCCAATTCTTTGCACGTTAAGCTTATGTATGAGATATATCAATTTGAAACTTATATGTCATATCTGTAATAATTTCTTTCGGCCTATACACACGACCACCAGCAGTAAATAATGTCTGTAAGATTTTTTCAAGTGTACTTTTACCTGTTTGCCTATGGTGAGGTCTTATGATATCACGAGGACAAGTATGTGTTCCTAATTTAGGTAACACAAATATATTGCTATTACTTAACTTGACCCCTCCTGTTTTCCATTTGCCTTATTGATGCAAACACTTTATATCTCATCTCCTCTTATTTGAGCTCGTAACTTTGAATTGATAACCATTTTCTAATGCATCTTTACATAATGTATCTATTAAAACCTGTTTAGATGCAAACTGGTCTGTCACTTTGAATTTGCCATCTAATGGTGCAACATTATGAATTTTAATTCCTTCATTTTCAACATCTCTGTAGGGCTCTGGACCATCAAAAAATGGATTGCAACTACGATGTCTTAGAGCAATGTTAACTAAACTTTCAAGTGTTGTCACTGACATACTAACCCCTGCATCATCAATAACATCATCACACATTTCCGTACCATAAATATCACTGCCACTATTATAATCTTTATCGCCTTTATTATCACAACCACAATATTCATCTTCGTCTTGAAAGTGAATATCATTTCTTGATAAATCATCTGTTTGATAACAACCTTCAGGTGTATCCCATATTGGTTCTGGGCCTCTTTCACCATGTGTCAAATCTTGAGAAAAAAAATTTCGACCAACATCATTCTCAATACCATCATGATCATAGTTTATATTTAGTCTGCTACTTCCTGGTATATTTTCTGGTACACTTTCTAGTTGTGTATATATGTTATCCATGGAATGAACTTCAGTTGATGGATTTTGTTGAATCCCTTGATGAATCTCTTGGTGAATCTCTTGATATGGTTGTGACTATTGTTCATAATTGTCTCGAAATTCATTTTGTTGTATAACCACTTCAAGAAATAAGGAAGACCTTTTGCGAGACTTACATAACTGCATCAGCATTCGAATATCATAATTATCTTTCAATAAATAAGACAAATCACTAAACTTGGTTGGATTTGACATATAAATTTTAATTTCATTGAAACTTTGATTGATATCTAAACGAGAACATATTCCTTCTATAAATCCTTCGTAGTTGATTCTTCTATCGGCTGAAAATAATTTCTGAAATCCACCGATATATTTTAGGTTATTTCCCTCTTCGTTGTGCCATTCTCCACCGAATCCAAGCATGAATGGATTCAAGAACAAAAATATGAGGTTAGTCTAGAATAAAGCAGATTTGGACTATTGAAAATAACTGAAGAAAGAAAAAGATCTTTGTGAAATAACAATAAGGATTTATTTCTAAAAGAAGTAGATAATCGTAGTTTTATTAATATTGCAGTAAATACTTTTATCTGCTGCAAATCTACCCTATCTAAAATATTAATGGAGAATTGAATTCTCTTCTTATTAAATTTAATTATTAAATATTTTTTAATTTTTTAATAAAGGGGTTTTCATCACAGATGATAAGTTGTGCATGCATGCACACGTCCACACATTAGGGATTTCACGCACCCATTACCGCACCCACACCCCTTTCTAAATTCCCACACACGTGCGTTGCAGTGAGTTGCCGCATCCTTTCAGAAATTGCCACACCCTTCCACGCACCCGCAATACTTGTCGCACCCTTTCAGAAATTGCTGCACCCTTCCATGCATCCGTAATGCTTGTCGCACCCTATCAGAAATGGTCGCACCCTTCCAGGCACCCGCAATACTTTGTCGTGTCCTTTCACACACCCGCACCCCTTCTCGCACCCATTTTCAGATTCATGCACCCCTTTCCGAAATCCTGCACCCCTTTCCAAATTTCTACATCCCTTTTGGAATTCCCGCACCCGCGCCCCTTCCCGCATCCGTTTTCAAATTCGTGCACCCCTTTCAGAATTTCCGCACCCATTCCCTTCCTGCACCCCTTTCTAGATTCCTGCACCCCTTGTGAGAAAACACACCGTTTTGAGAAAATATCCATTATTTTATAAATTTATAGATTTTATTCAATCTATAGATTTTCAATCTATTTTTCAATTTGTAGATTTTATTCAATCTGTAGTATATCTGTTTTTTAATCTATAGATTTTATTCATTATAGATAAATTAATCTTAATGTGTATAGTTAAATGTAAGTAATTAATTGACAAAATAATATGATAAACGTTGAGAAATTAAATGAGGGTATTTTTAGAATAAAAAATTTAATTTCTTTAAAATAGTAAAACGTATGAATTACTATAAAAAAAAATATTTAAGTGAAAAAACAGTTGTCGATTTTAATTAATATCCTGCATGAAGAAGAAATTAATGAGAGCACATGCTTATGCGGTGCATTTGTTAAAATCACAGCACAAGTCTTATTGGCGCCTGTGCACAATATGATGGCTGGTCTGCCCCAAACTTGTCAATTCGCCCTGAACGTGGCGGGCAGGCCTTCAATGAAATGATTAGATGAAACGTAAGTTTCATATTATAATCATCCTAATCAACATCTTAGGTAATTTTACCAATTTTTAAATCAATATTTTCATAATTACAGTTGAATTGGTTTAGTGATGGATATAGTTCGGCTTAAATTATAAAATTAGGTTAAATTTTTTAAAACTTATAATTTAATTTAATTTAATTTATAAAATGGTTTAGTTTTAATTGATAAATAGTTTGTAATTTAAGTTATGATTTGAATAATTTTTAAATCGAATCAAAACGTAAACTATAATTTTTAAAAATACCTATATAATTATTTTTTATATAATTTTTCAATAAGTAATATGTATAATTTTTTGTTCATGTTTATTTTATCATTTTTTATATGTATATTGTATATATATTTCATATTTATTTTACATATTTATATTTTATTTTGAAAAATTATAATTCAATTAATTTTATTAATTAATAAAATATATTTAGAAATGAATCATTTTAATATGGTCAAACTGTAATCCAAAACATACAATATCGTTATTTTTTAGTTTGGTTTAATTTAAAATATAAATTGATTTGGTTTAGTTTAGAAATTTTCAAAACTTGTTTTTTTCAATTGGGCTTGAAAAAATACTCAAACCGTACCAAATTGACCATACATATCCTTAGATTTGTCTAAATTCCACAAGCTCAAATTCAAACTCAATATTGATTACTCAAAGTTTGATCAATCTAAATATTCAAGTTCAAGTCAACTTATATCAAATCCAAAATAAATTTATTTTCAAATCAAGTTTGAACTTCCATTGATCGATTTTGAACCAATTTTGAGTTAAACCTTATTTAAACTTAACTTGGATTGAATTCAACCCTACTTATAATCTTTGTACGTTAAATGTTGTTAGATAGATAATGGAGATGACAAATCATCCCCACCCTTGTCCAAATAGAGTAAGACACATCCTCATCTCCTTTTTGTCCTCGCTAGAAGAATTAGAAGATATCTTTCTACTTGGTTGCCATATAAGTATTATGAGGACATCGCATTAGGACGAATTTAGAGGATAGGATTTGACTCTCTAAGTTTAAAGTTTGAAGCTTGATTCGAGCTTATGACTTTATTAACAAAACAGTATTGTTTTACCCAATAATAAACATATGAGGTCATTTTGATAATTGATTAAGATGATTTGAATTAAATTATTGGTCAAACTCAAATCGAATCAAACAATTTTTTAACTCAGAAAACTGACCAAATTGATCTCTCTATAACTAAAGTTCGATTTGATTTCAAAAACAAAACTTATCTTAACAATTTGAGCCAAATCAAATTAAATAACACTAACTTTTAAGATCAAATCAGTATGATTCAGATCCATCCTTAAATATATCATAATAATTTTCTTTATATACTTAACTTCTAAGTGTATACAATATAAAAATAAATCATAGAAAAGCAAATATAATTGGACAGGACAGGATGTGCGAATATTTTTTTCCAGCAGCATTAACGAACAGGTTGTGCCAAAGGAGTTGTTGGGATATGGAAACTGAAAGTGAGTTGAAAGTAGGAACCCCACTCTTATCAATCAACCAAAACTTTAAAGCAAAGTTTACATTATTATTTCCGAACATATAATTTTTACAAGTCATGTTCGTTATAATTTACTTACAATTATGGTTGTAACTAAACAATTATTTATTCACAATAGTGGGCACTTGAACATTAATTATGAATGAATGAAGATGATCGGGACCATCAATTTGAACCAACTCCAAAAATGGAAGCTCAACCACAATATCTTCCATGGAAAAAGGCTTCACCAGAAAGCAAAACAAAGTCAATCAATAAACAAACAAACACATCTTCCATCTTTACCCACTAACCACCATGCCCAAACTCACCGTGTCATTCACCGGCACATTTATAGAAACAATATTTTAAAAGGATAACATGTTATTATACGATTAAACGTTATTTTATCTATAATTCAAAATTCCTTAATCATCTAATCATATGATGATATATTATCTATATACGAAATTATATCCTAAAAAATATATAAATATAGTCTTATTGTTTTAAGGTTCGGACGAATGTTGACCCAATTAAGGGTAAATCCAATCAATGGTTGAATTGTTGAGATCATCAATATGTCAACAGCATAAAAAAATTTATATCAAACTAAATTAATCCAAAACAAAATTTGACTTAATGACATTTTTGCCATTATACAATCAGATTTATATTCAAGGCTTAATAATTATAAATTTTTTATAAAACAATTTGGTCTATGTCATACTGAGGTTAATATGGTCAAATTAACTCTATTCTGACTCAGAAGTATACTTTGTGTTTGACTTAATAGAATAAAAAACTGTTTAAGTTTGCCCTGGTTCCTATAAAAAAGTAAGGTTTAAGAGAAACAATAAAGTAAATATAGACCAAAGAGTAACTAAAAATTTAAGTTTAAGAGATTTAAATGGATGTTTTTTTGTTCATATTTGGTTTTAATTAGGGTTGGATTCGAATCAAACCTATTTGAGTTTGACTCAAATAAATCTAAAATAAGTTACCCTATACGAGCTCGAGTTACTTGTTAAATTTTTTAATTAAAAATTTTGATACAAAACAATATCGTTTTGACTAATATGTATTAAAACGACGTCATTTTAATAATAAAAAACGAATTGAGTCAAATTTGAGCTGAGTTTGAGTTTGTCTTTTACGAGCTCAACAAGCTCGAGCTCAAAATCGAGTTTGGCTTTCACGAGTTCAATAAACTCAAACTCAAATTTGAATTCGAATTTAACTATTTGATTCGTATCTAACCTTAATTTTAAGGTTTTTTTTCGTACTCTTCTAGAGATACCTCGGTAACTACTGCTTACTCTAGGTCAATCCGATTCAACTAACCTATCTAATCCAATGTTGAAAACTTGCGTAAAAGTTGAAAAATTAAAAAGAAACAATGCATAGAAGAATCTCTTAAAAACTTTTTAAAACTTCTCCAATCACTCGCTGCATGATTGATCATCAAGTGCTGCGAATCGTCTGGTCCGCCTGATTTTCCAGACATGGGACCCACGATTTTCTGAATTATCGCATGTAATTAAGTGTATGATAATAGTATGAGAACACGTTAATATGTGAAAGTGATGCCTAATTTTTGTTCATTCGACCTCTTACTGAATCTATGGGGACCATACCATGACATGACAGCATGACCCAAGAAGTAAAAACTGGACATTCTTTTCTTGGGGCCCTCAACAGTGATCTTAGTGAAATTACCAAAAGCGACAGATTTCTTATAATTAATCGTAGAGTCACGCTTAAAAAACAGAGATTAATTATTAATTATTATTTGAAAATGAACTCGAAAAGAGTCACATTTAAGTTTAGATTTGCTTGTTGGATTCAAAAAAGTCAAGTTCAAAAATAAGTTTGAGTTTTTGAGTCTAGTTCATAGATTTTTCTAAACTTTATTATTAATTATTAATTTTTAAAAACTATGCTCTTAAATTAAAAAAAAATTGAAATGAAAATGAATTATAATAGGAAGTAAAAAAAAAAACTTATTTTTTTTCAATTAATTAACAATCAAACTGAATTGAATATTTTTTAATTTAATTTAAAAAAAGAGCAAATCTTCTCAGTAAAATATAATCGAATTTAAGAGTTTTGGAGTCTTGACCGAAAAAACAATTATGAGATTAAATAAGTACTGTCTCGCTCTCACAAGCTGCTCTTCACGTCTGTCTGACTGCAGTATATTCATTTCTTCTTTCCAAATTCCAAACACCGAGAAAAACAAAAATCCAAAATAGAAATATAAGATCTTCCTCTCTCTCTCAACTCAACTCGCCTGCGTTCGAACTTCGAAATGCAAGCGTAGAGCGTAGTACTTGTCAAGGCTAGGGTTGTTCCTAGTGGCTGATTTTTTTTTTGAAGTACAAGAATGCCGTTGACAAGGTATCAGATAAGGAATGAGTTCAGTTTGGCGGATCCGGAGGTGTACAAAACTGCAGATAGAGATGATCCTGAAGCACTTCTTGAAGGAGTCGCAATGGCTGGTCTGGTCGGTGTCTTGCGCCAGCTGGGCGACCTTGCCGAGTGAGTTTTTAGCTTCGATTTGGCTTTGTTTTTGCTCGAATTGTGGTTTTTGAGTGAATGTTGAGTTTGGAGGGATTAGATTTTTTGAAATGAACCGATTTGAATTTGTGCTGAAGGTGGATATGTTCAGTTTTGAATTTGGATTTTATTTTTGATTCAGTTTTATAATTTGGTTTTATTTATTATCAAACTGTATACTGATTCAAGAATTCATGTTGGAATTTGAGTGCGAGATTTTTCTTCTTTTGAATTTTTACATATACGTTCATGTTAACTGTTCTTTATGGTGGTCAAAATTCAGAGGTTAGTTTAAATAATTGACGGTAAAAAATTATATGTTGAATGTGAATAATGAAGTTGCTGAAGGCCTTACCTTATACATTGAAACGGATTGTGAATTGTCTTTTACTTGTTGTTTGGGAGAGCTATAATGAGAGAGTTGTTGTATATTATGTCTTCTTGTGGTTGTTTCAGGTTTGCTGCTGAGATATTCCATGACTTGCACGAAGAGGTAATGGCAACTGCTGCAAGAGGGCATGGGCTGATGGTTCGTGTCCAACAGCTTGAGGTTGAATTCCCTTCCATTGAGAAGGCTTTTCTTTCCCAAACTAACCATTCATCATTCTATACTAGTACAGGTTTGTTTACGTCCTTCTCTGACAAATTTTGAAAGTACATTTTATCTAATTGTAGATGGAAGTTGCATTACTTTGAAGTATATATTATGAGTGCTATTGTATTAATTTGATATTAAGTTGTTTTCTCGCATTTAATTTAACACATGTTTGGATAATTTTGAAAGCAAGATTCTGTATTTTAATTGATCACATGCTTACAAGGTTGTACTGGATGTATTGGTGTCATGGAATGTATTAGTTCATGAAATCTTGTCATATCACTATCTTAGGGTTTTTTTTTTCAAGAAATACTCAATTAAATTGAATGGTAAAAGGTCATACTTGTTTAAAGACTCTAATTTTGTTTCAGGAGTTGAATGGCAGCCGAATCTGCGTATGGAACAGAATCTGATAACTCATGGCGACTTACCTCGTTGTGTAATGGACTCTTATGAAGAATGTCGTGGTCCACCACGGTTGTTTCTTCTAGACAAGTATGATTACCTGAATTCTGTTGACTTTTTAGAAATTATGATGAAAATGTTGAAAAGGATTTGCTTTAAAAAAGGAAATCTTTATCATTAATATCTGAAATTATCAGATTTGATGTTGCGGGGGCTGGGGCATGTTTGAAGCGTTACACTGATCCATCATTCTTAAAACTTGAAGCAGCAGTGGGAGTCCAGAGGGAAAAGAAAATTCGCAAACTGAAGGTATTGCAGTTAAAGTCTTTTCATCATAAAGTGAAATCTTTTTCATTGCTCATGTTATTACAGCATTGTTTTCTGTTCTTTTGTCCATGCTCTGTACATGTAAATCATCCATCAGGAAATTTCAGTTTATGTTCTGTGTATGAGACTTTTTTCCTTTCCAATTGTAGTGAATATAAATTTTGTTTTAAAGCTTTTTGTGAGTGTAGTTATTATTGTTTTGAGATTTTATATTTAGTTATAACCTTGGCATTCTTCGTAGTAGTGCTATCTCTTGATTCAAAGATTTGCCGTGTATGTTTAAAATTTTACTTTGTCTTTATATTTCTAGCAGAAGAAAGGATCACGCTGGAGGAACTGTGAATCTCCAGAATTAGTGTCTACTTCACATGCCAAGTGAGACCATTTATTACATACTTACGCTTAACTTTTGATTGTTAGAAGTGAATCAATGACTCAAATCGCTTTCAAATACTGCAGACTGCATCAATTGTTTCTGGAGGAGAAGGTTGAGAAGGGCCACAGCAATCCTGCACGTCTTGTGAAATTGAAAAAGAGGCAATTAAATGCATCTCTTTTGGATGCAAAATCCAGGAAAAGTTACATGGAGAAATTTTTGGAGACTTCTGAACACAATGTTGTTAATGAGACTTCTTCTTCTCCACTGGCCTTGAAACCGACATCAGATAATTCTAGTGAATCGGGCCTTGAAATACATGATATAAGTACAGTGAGTCCTGTGAAAAAATCAACTCAAGGAAAGGAAAATACACGTAATTCACAGGAAGTAGTACGAAAACCATCTTTGGATGAGTTGTATGGAGATGCCATTTATAGACAAATTGTGAAGACATCTGAACTGAGTGCTGATGATAAGACAGAAGCAATTTCTTCTGTTCCTCAAAAAGTGATGATCGAAAAGGAAATAGCAGTTGATAGAGAAGGCAAAATGAATGGAAGTGTAGATGGGGATACTTCTGATGATATCAACAGTGAGGTTGACAATTACATGGATGCTCTTACTACCATGGAGTCAGAAATGGAAACAGACAATGACAATAGACCTAAAACTGGTATGGGCTTTTGGAATGTTGAAAAACGGGGGATGGATTCTGGTAAAACTGAGGAACGGCTGAATTTCCAAGCTCATTTCTCAGATAATCAGTCAATTGGAAACTTTTCTGCATCAGATGATGGGAACAGTTCATTCAAGAAGGGAAGATTTAGCTTTTCTAACTCTGATGCTTTAAGCAATTTGGCTGAAAATACGCTATCCGATGGTGAAGGGTCAGCTAAACTGTTTCCTTCTTCTAAAGCTTTTGCGGCTGAAATAGTGGAGACTCCATCATCTCATGATCTCATGTTATCAAATGATACAAGTGTTGATGAAGATAACATCTGTGATCTTGGAGACGCAGCTTCTAGTTCCTGTCTTGTGAATTCCAAACCTTCCCTTCTGCAGTTTGATCCTGCAGCAAGTTCACAGCTACACAAATTAGGTGAAACACTGTCTGAATGTACTAAACCTGGTTCTGAATCATCATATGCTGAAGAATGCGAGACATATTTGGTTGATTCTTCAGCAGCTGTCTCTGATATGTCTTCACAGACAAGGGATGGTGTTGTCTCTACTTTTTGTGCTGAGAGCCATCCTGTAGATAATTTGGATGGTGGAGATCCAGATGTCTCTTCTGATTCTGTTTTGCATTCATCATACAATGCAGGTCTGGCTTATGAAGAGAAAAGCAGTAATGATTCTGCAGATGACAGTTGTCCTGAAAAGTTGGTCAATATTAGAGTTGATTCACCTAAGTCAGTTAACTCTCCTAGAGAGGAACAGGACACTCTCTCAACCATGCAAGAAGTAGAATTATGTTCTGATTCTGCATCATGGCCTGCCAGTTCAAATGTTGTGAAGCCTGATGATTTAGTTTCTGAAGTTAATGATGCATTCCCAGAAAGTGGAGCCTCCCCAGAAGCTTCAACTTCCATGGCTGATGCTCCACAGGATTCTAGCTCCAAGGAACAGCAAGCATCAAATATTGAGTATAATACGCCCAGTATTGAGATTAACTCAACAGAAAAGGCAGCTCTTTATTCTGAGGAATCAAATCTGGAAGATATTTGTAGCACTGCAAACACTGAGAAAGTAGGTGTATTATCATGTGAGGCTGATTATATTAAAGGAGATGAGGTCCTTAAACTCCCATCTAAGTGGACAGATTCTTCTGCCCTTGAGGATGATGACGGCTTAGAAGATGTAGTAGCTGAAAGTGTTCAAGCAGAATACATGGTTGCTCTGTATTCTGAGGAATCAAATCTGGAAGATATTTGTAGCACTGCAAACACTGAGAACGTAGGTGTATTATCATGTGAGGCTGATTATATTAAAGGAGATGAGGTCCTTAAACTCCCATCTAAGTGGACAGATTCTTCTGCCCTTGAGGATGATGACGGCTTAGAAGATGTAGTAGCTGAAAGTGTTCAAGCAGAATACATGGTTGCGCCTACTGTTACTGTTGATGATGTGCCTACCACCACAAGTGCTCATGATAATGTTGATAATATTGTTTTTCTGCAACAAGATTCAATTTGTTCTCCATTTAGTAATCTTGAAAATTTGCCAGAATCTCCTTTTGGTACTGAGGATCCAGGTCAGAAAGGATTGGAATTTAATGAGCCAATTTCTCCAGCATGTGTTGAAGGATCAGAGGCAGAAAAGGAAATGAATCAACTGGATGTTGAGCCTGAAGCTTTTGACTCAACATCCTGCAAGTTGGCCTCTGATGACGATTCTTATTTGAAAGTGATTGATGATGGTTCATCTTTAGCTGATTGCACCCAAAATAGAATGCTAGAAGGTGATGCAATTATTGCGCAAGCATCTTCAGCCCTACATGACCAAGATCTGGAATGTCTCCATCAGAATAATCTTCAAGAAGATGCTGAATGTGCCACATCTTCACCTGCTGATCACCTCTCAGATCCAGAAATTTTTCAACAGTCTCCGGCTCTGCAAGCTGATCAATTTGATGTGGAATTGTCAAAAGAAGAAGAAGCAAGTTTTATTTCACTTCAACATCTGTCTGAAGTAATACATTCTTCAAATCTCACAGATCATGAAAGACTCTTTAATGATGCTTCTGAATCTTGTCAGGAAGAACTGCCAAACAAGTCATCGCCTTCTGAAGATTTAGCACAATCAACTTGCCAGGAAATCAACAGTGTTGAACAAACAATGGATCCATCAGGTTCTGTCTCTCCAAGCTCTGGCCTTCTCCATGAGGCAAATCAAGTAAATATGGAGGAGTTGCCACCCTTGCCACCTCTACCACCAATGCAATGGAGGTTAGGGAAGATTCTAGATGCTCCACTAATTTCACTGCAAGAATCCATTGGTCATAGTAACAAAGCATTCCCATTGGTTCTGCCTTTTAAAGATGATGAGAAAGCTCAGTTTGATTTTCCAGATCAACAGAGAGGCCTTGTGCTGTCTGGGAACCCATTTCTGCCCCTCACTGCTGGTGCAGTTGAGTTACATGTGTCTGAACATGAAGTGGGTGATACGGGGCAGCCTACTATTTCAATGCAAATGTCAAGTAAGATTAATGATGAAAATAATGAACAGAACAGTGTTGCTTTAGAGGGAAACCACTTCCTGAACCCATTCTTAACATCAGCTGCATTACCTATTGAGGAGCGTGAACATGGTGTCCTTGCTTCAGGGGGCCAAGTAGTTCATGCAAGTTCAAAGGCATTCTTATCAGAACCAGCTGGAACACACACAGCTTCTGATAATGAACCTGTATTTTCTCAGGGGAAACTAATCCACTCTCATAATCAATTGATACCAGATACAGTCTTAGAGCACAACACACTTCAATCCACATCACAAAACTCAGAAGTTGGACATGATAATAGTTCTTGTACGTTGGTGCTGCCACTAAGAAAGGTTGAAGAGCAGCCTCAGCATTGTTTGCCAACTTCAGAGGGAGAATCAGCTTGGCCATCTAATCCATTTGTTCTCTTGCCAACATCTGAAGTTGAAAATCCAAATGGAAGTTCGGTAGTTAAGCTTCCCCGTCCCAGGAATCCTCTAATTGATGACGTCGTTGCTCTTGACAAAAGCAAGGTAACGATGAATTTAAGGTGTACATTTCACACTTCAATTTCTTAGTAACTACTGCTTGTTAACTATAACAATCTTTTTGCAGTTAAGGAAGGTAACAGAGCGGGTTCGGACACAAAATGGACCAAAATTAGATGAAAGAGACTCTTTGCTAGAACAGATACGAACCAAGGTTCAACCTAAACCTCTTGTTGTTATCATTATCAAACAATTCCTTTCCCCATTTTTAAGAACTGAAATACAGTGTTACATGATCTAATGGCTATATTTTTCCGTCCTTACAGTCCTTCAACTTGAAGCCTGCTGTGTTGTCAAGACCGAGCATTCAGTTTCCTAAGACTAATTTAAAGGTTGCTGCCATCTTGGAGAAAGCAAATGCGATTCGCCAGGTATCTTTTTCCCCCTCACTGTGTCTTGAGTATTTAATATCTATTACATATTGTTAAAAGTGATGAATCATGAAATAGGCCACGGCTGGAAGCGACGAAGATGATGATGATAGTTGGAGTGATTCTTGAAAGATTCTACCTTAGAAAGCGCTTCAGGAATTGGTTGGGAACATTTTTCTCTCCCTCATATAGTAAATAGGAATTTCTGTGGTCTGGTGGCTTCTTTTTTTCTCTACACTAAATATATGTATTATGATCCCCCTTCCTTCCCCAATCTCTTACACATCATGATATATATGGCAATACACGGATCTGTTACAACTACAAAAGGCTGGCATGAAATGTCAGGTGCGTTACAAGAATGAGCTTCAGGGCGCAGCTTGAAAGCGCTGTACCAATTATTAAATTTTATGTTGTTATCTTATGATCTTGGAAGGTGTAAATTGTGTCAAGTGGTATAGATTTTGATTAGCAGTATATGTTGAAATTTTTTATTCTTGTATGCAATGTTCTGAATATGCATAATTTCTGGCCTTTTCCATGCAGATTCTAGCCCTTATGACTGGCTGGCACTTTGTATGTAATACAATTGTAATAGTAGTTATGGTTTCCTTCAGAAATCCAAAATTGTTAGCACAGTTGATTTTGCTTCTCATCTTTATTGGCATCCCAAAAGCAAGCTCAACAATGTATGCCAAAATCACTCTTAATTGCAGTTGGATTGAAATTGAAGGGATTGTCATCGTGTTTTCATCCATTGTGGACAAGTTCCATCTCTGTTGGAGAAAATATATTCAAAATTTGATGAGTTAGCCAAAAATAGAGAAATGTTCCTCTGCAGCTGTTATATGCTGCTGTTACGCAATTCTTTGGCACAGATGAATGTTATATGCTATTTAGTTTAGGTGGAAACAACCTTTGGGGAGATTGATTTTGAGTAATTTTTTTATTATTAAAAATGAAAAATTATTATAAAAATATATAACATAGAAGATTTATATGTATTAATAATTCTTGTTGATAGTAATAAAATGATATTGAATTATTATTCTATTTAAATATCAAAATATAGTAAACCAAGACAAAGGTGCGAAGAGGGGGGAAAACTATAGCAAATTCAAGGTTTGGGGTCATCGCTTATGAGGTCCATACGACGTGTGTTTGGCAGCGAAACCCCCACAACTTATTTTCAACCCGATTTGATGTGGTGGCTAGACGAAGCATGGAGGAGTTACTAGAGATGGCAAATTTGACGAGACAGATTACTAGAGGACAAGTTTATTGGGGGTTGTGGAAAGGGTGGTGATGGTGTCAATAGATGGTGGTGGTTGGTGGGTGCTAGCAGCATGGGTGATGCAATTTTTGTTGGTTGTGACAGTGCGATGGTGGCGTCAATCAATGGTGGTGGAAGGAAGTTTTAATTTAAACGTTAAAAGACTTATTCCAACCAAAGGTTTAGTCTATTAATATAGTTTCATTTACTAATTTTCAAAAATCTAAATATTCATTTGTCAATTGTTACTCTTCAAAAAAATTATTAATTATAAAAATAAAAATGTTATTTAACTAATAATATTAAAAAACATAAACATTTATCTCTTTTCCATAACTTAGTTTTGACAACTAGAAATTACCTTTCAATTTAGTTTTTAAAACTTACATTTCCCTCTTGTTATGGTTATATTTTTTTCACTTATTATGTCACCCCTTTTACCTTTCAGAATATTCAATTATACCCTCCGCAACTATATTCTCTTTTTCTAATGACCATTCTTTTTAGTGATTCACTAATGCGAGTTGCCAACTATCTTGTTGGCATTCTCTCTCTCTCCAGTGATATTTTTGGTGCATCTATCACGATTTTTCTATCAAAAAGATCTCTTGCTCGTTTTTGTAATGTTGTTGACGCTCTCCTTCAATCATTAATGCTCGTCACGTCAACTTGGCTCCCTCCCTCTATCATATCTCATTCCAATCATCCTTTTTTTTATTTACGCATAAGAGTATTGACCCAATTCCTCTGTTTTTTTATCAACTCAATTTCGTAATTTTTTGTTAGCAACATTGGTTTTCTTAGTTGGTAAGATCTATTCCTCGGTTTTCTCATGGAGTTGATTGTAAAAATCATTGAAGATAAGGTGAAAGTGTGATTTTCAAAACTTTGGGGCAATTGTAAAAGGAAAACCTTAGGACATGGGGAAAAGCCAATTTTTTTAATAATGCACTCCATAAATTTTGGTTTTCTATGTGTATGTATACATATATGTTAAAAAGGATAAATTAGTGGTTTACAAATAAACTAATAGATTTAACTAATAAATTTGGATGACGGTAAATATTTGAATTTTAAAAAATTAATAAATGAGGTTTTGTTGTTAACTGAAAATTAAGTGGGACTAAGCCTTTTGCCAATTTTAAATGATAACATTTTTGTCATTATTTCAGTAACGGTAAAATAATCATAGAGATTTAAGTCACTTGTTATTTTAATGGGTAAAACACTCATAATGAGATAAATGTGAGTGGTATTTTTCTCATAAATTTTTAATAAATTAAATTAAAATAATAAAATTATGTATATAATTTTATGTATAAATAATAATATATTATCATATTATTATGTGTTATTTTATCTTTAATTTAAAACTATTCAATCCAATAATAATATATCATTATTTATATAAAAAGTTATGTATATAAGTTACATGTCTAATATTATTCAAACTAAAATTATAATAAAATTAGTAGGCCAAAAGACTTATTCCCACCCAAAATGTAGTCTATTTCCAAATTCCCACCCGCGGGGTTTGAAAAACTCAAAGTCTCACTCATGAGTTAATTTTTTGTTAAAGTTAAGGGTAAAATAGTTATTTAATCATTAATATTAAAAAAATATAAAAGTTTGTATCATTTTACTCTCTTGGTTTGGAAAACTAAGCATTTCCCCCAATATTAAATTTTGAAAAATTACATTTTCCTTCTAGGATTTCAAAATTGTCCATCCATTTATAGGTTATGTCAATCTCCGTCTGACTTCTTTCTCCACTGTAGACAATGGACGATAGCATCTCTCTTTCTCCCTTCGACGACGCACACAATCGAGACGACACATTTCAAAATCTAGATGATGAATTCTTTGTCGTCCAACCCCAGACAATTCATCTTTTTTGTCATCTACAGATGATTCGTTTGGATTGTCCTTCTCCGTTTGATGACAATGGGCTGAGAAGAAACAATGAAGGCCAAGAAGATAAGGCAGTCAGAGACGGATTACGCCTGTCATAGGAAGATAAGGTAATCGGATAGAGATGGATAATTGTCGGTAAATAGATGGACGATTTTGAACTCTTAGAAGAGGAATGTAACTTTTTAAAACTTAATATAAGAAAAAATGATTGGTTTTCTTAACCAAGAGAGGTAAAATGATATAAATTTTTATATTTTTTTTAATATTAATAATTAAATGATAATTTTATCTTTAATTCTAATAAAAATTTTATTAAAAATTGACTTATAGATAATATTTTAAATTTTTTAAACCTCCCATATAAGTATTTGAAAGTAAACTAACCTTGTTGTATTGGGAAATAATCTTTTAGCCAAATTAATATCATATCGAATTTTTGGTACCGTAAGAAAATTGCCTTTAAATTACCTGGCGAGTCCCTCTGCTGTGATCTTTATTATCTTCACGAACCAGATAAACTAATCCCATTAATAAAAAGATTACCATCTCAAATCAAATGCAATATTTAAGTCGACAATCAGTACAATCCAACAGGAAAAGTCAAAGATTGGGTTCTCTTTTTTTGGCCAAACGTCTTTGCCCCACCCAAAGAATCCTCTTATCTCAATTTCTATCTATTAACTTTGAAAACTTTAAATATCTACCTATTAGTGGATAAAATTAACTATTTTAAAAGTAAAATCGTCATTTTATCTATAATATTAAAAATAAACTAAATTTAATCTATTTTTCCTCTCCTAAACTTTAGAAACTAAAATTTTTCTCCTAACCTAAGTTTTAAAAAATGATAGTTCCCTCCTATAATTTAGTTTCCAAATCTTTGACATCAAATCTGATGCTATCATCGACGATGAAAATCTCTCAATGCCTCCTCTCCCTCTGGCGGTCAAGCTTCTCTTGTTTGGAAGTTTGGACTGCATCAATTGACTTGAAAATAACTTAGCTTCGTCGAGAAGACAAAGCTGACTTCATCTTCCCCGATGAAGATGAAGACGAGATCCGATGAAGACAAGAGATCACATCTTCATCGAGGAGATGATGTTTTGTCTTTCCCGATGAAATATCGTCTCTTGTTGGGTTTAGGACCATTGATCGAAGGGGAAGATAGTGAGGAAACGACTACCAGAGGAAGTGAAATGAGATGTTGTCAACGATAACATCGAATTTTGAAAACCAAACCCTAGGGGGGAGAAATATTATTTTTTTAAACTTGGCCTATGAAGAAAATTGTTAGTTTTTAGGGTTTAGGGGGGAAAAAAGAAATAGGATTTTAAAGAGTTAGAGTTTTGTTAATTTTAACTGTTCATAAGTAGATAAATGAGATTTTCAAAATTAAAAAAGATAAAAATTTGAAATAAAAAGATTCTTTGGGTGGAACATAGTCCTTTGGCCCTTTTTTTTTTTCTGTTGGAACGACATCGTTCTGAAGTGCATGTGCAGTAGTACAAGAAGTTCTCTTGAGAAATTGCAAGGTCTTATCGCTTTGTAATTGTAAATTTGTAAACCCTTGTAAATTCTCCATCATATCATATCTCTCCCAATATATAAAATTTGAATAAAAGCATTATCACATCTCATAATATCCATATAATACAAATAAAAATCATAGGAGAAAAAAGAGTTAAAAGACAAAACACTTTGAACTCTGGCCTGAAATTTATCTTTTTTATGGGAAAATCGCTCCCCAATAACAAAACCAGTCTACACCAGCTTACAAAGACAGCATCACAACTCCTGAGCAAAACTTCAACAAAACAAACGAAGCCCACTCCCACAATTCGGCACAAGAACATCAACAACAACTTCAAGGACATGGAGAGCACCAGCGACCCGAATATCATCAACAAGGCTGATGAGAACACCCGCGTGCCGCTATCGGAAGTCGTTTCCGATTGCGTCAAGCGGTGGTTTAAAGACACGCTGAAAGAAGCAAAAGCCGGTGACATCAACATGCAGGTTTTGGTGGGCCAGATGTATTTTAGCGGTTACGGTGTTGCAAGAGACGCTCACAAGGTAGAATTTTATTTTCGTGGGTATTGTGGTTCATGATTGGATTATTAAAATTTTGTTTAGAGTTGTGGAAATTAGGGTTTAGTTTGGGTTAAGTTTGTTGGCTCTTTTTCCCTTAAGCTTTTCGTGGGTTGGACTTTTCAGGGAAGAGTGTGGATGACAAGAGCATCGAGGACTCGAGCGGCGGTTTGGAAAGTTAGTTATAAGCATCCAGGTTGATGTTTAGTGCTGTATTTTTTGTTGTTATTGTTATTATCTTTAATATCTCTGCGGCTAATGCTTGTAGTGATTATTATTCATTGTGCCTTTGTCAGGTTATAATGCGAGTGATTCAGATTCAGATGAATTGAATGGAGAATCTTAGATACTGAAGTAGGCTTCATGTCTAAAACAATTGATATGTGAGTTAATGGCCTTGGGATTTAATTTGTGTTTGCCATGCTGCATTTGATTTTAGTTGGGTAAAATCTTCAATGGCTGCAAAGATCTTGGGCAGTGTTGTCCTAGTCATTTGTGTTTTTTCATATAGTTTGTGGTTTGTGAGAATTTATCACTAGCTGTTATATTTTGTTTTGTCGGTTATGAATTAGAATGACTTGTTGTATGTCATATACTAGGTGGTTGGTTTTCCTTTTAAGGCTAAGAATTTAATTTCTGCATTGCTTCGATCATCAAATTGGTGAATATTTGAATTTTTACTTTCTATCTCTTGTCCTCTCCTTCCAAATGCTACTTTACACATGCAAATTTGTAATCATACATTAAAAGCATATTTGGTGGATATGGTAAAGCACAAGATATTTTGAGTCATCTTATACGATGTCGATACTATGTCATGAAGGCAGGATACAATGATCCAGTTAGGGGAGATTGGATCATTCACATAGACAATTTTAGTTTGTGATTAGACACCTCCGAGACAAAGACCCAATAAGAGTAGTATATTTTCCAAAATTTTTCTGCATCTGATTTATAACTCTGGATAAAACGAAGCAGAAAAAAAAGAAAAACCATGTGCTATTTTTTCTCTCATTTTGTTCTCTTGCTCAAGTAATTTTCTTGAGGAAATTAATTTTTTTTCCTGTCAAGCATACCTAACATGTGGGGAAAAAGTTTGGTGCCTGGTGGTGATGGTATTTGTGTTTCTTTGAATGTTGTTTGGTTCCTTCATCTGTGGAGGATTGCCCATACTTGCGATGGATCCTTTTTGGGACCACGTAAAAATCGTATGTCTTTTATGTTACGGTGTTAAATTTGGCGTGTGGTAGTTTATATGACTTTGTGTAGAGCATCTGTTATGGGATTTTAGAATATCTCATCTTGTTAGGGCAGCAGGTTATTGCATTATTTTCACAAATTTTCTTTGTACCCTAGCAAACAATGATTAAATAATTTTGCTGCTTTAAAGTAAGATCTTTTGTTGAATCATTCCATTTTTAGTCGGATGAGCCAAAGGCTTTATTTTTCTGTTTGAACTGAGTGGCATAGGGTAAAAGAATCTTGTTCGTATTTTGAAAATTTGTGAGCTTATTTTATTTACTATCAAATGCTCACATCTGAGATTATATTTTAATCATTATTTTTACATTTTTTGTGTTTAAAATGAAAATTGTAACATAGATAGTCCAGTCAATCTATTCAAATTAACCAAAAATAAAAATCAAATTTGAACGGTTTGTGATACTGGGAAAGAAAGAGAAAGCTTACAGTTGGTATTTCCTGGCTTGGGTTAGTAAAATAGAGATGGCCATTGACTATTGTTACTTTTAAAGGGACTTGGACAGGATCTTGTGGACCTGTTTTAAAATTTTATATAGCCTAAGACTTTTATTTTACTCCTATTAGAAAGAAAATTTACAGTCCTTTTTGTTTCACTATCAACAGACTCAATTAATGGGATTGTTCTTAACTGTTTCAGCTTCTTATATAGCCTAAGGTAGACTGGATAACTTTATCTACCCCGCACAAAAGAGAATATACATTTCTCTTTAAAGTTGTGCATGGGACCTTTCGGCATTCATACCTTTATTGGATAATCCCAAGTTGCCTTTTCATTTGGGATGTGTGTTTTCTGGATAAAAAAATTTTAATGTTGTTGTGTCATATTTCTGTTAATCACAATATCCTTCTGCAGTTGTCTTTTCATCGAATTATTCTAAAGATATTCAGACTTTTAACACTTTCTCATCTGCATTTGCTCATTCATTGCTTTTTCCATGACTTCTTTTTGATTTAATGTTTGTTGTTTCATATCATTTCCCCTATGTCTCTTAATCATCTATAATATTTGTGTAATTTTAAATGGTAGTTGTTTGTATGTGTAATTTAGCATTTCTTCCATACTTTGTAGATTATCCAGGTGCTGCGTTTATACCATTGCAGAATTAATAATGTAATGCAGTAACCTTTGGCACTAGATAGTTTAAAGATATTTTCTTTTATTTATGTTAGCGGGATAAGTTTATATTCATTCTGCTCTGTAGTTGTGGTGCAGTAGAATAATTATATCATTGATGCATTGCTAGATCATTGATGGTATATTTAGTTGCCATATATTTGATGCCAGTAAGGACATGCATGATTTTTGCCATAAAGTGCACTTCTAAATTAATTGATCTCTGTTTTTTTTTTTTTTTTTTTGCAGGGTGGATTTGTGCTCGCCCTGTTCTTCAACATCTTAAATGTGCCTGTGATATTCTTTTTCTTTTCTGCTTTCTTTTTTTTTTGTTTGTTTCTACCAGATGTAACTTTGTAAACAATCATGTCATTTTCATAAAACAATGTTAATATGTACTTTTTACAGGCAACAAGGTTTTGTGGCTAGAATTTTTTCTTGAGATATTATGTGTTCTTTTCATTTTTTGAATTTAACATAGTGATGATGCGATTTCTACTGTTGTCAACAAGTAATCCTTTTCTATTTTTATCAACAAAATACTGGTTTGTAGTTTCTGAAATTTTGAGTCTGTTTTGAGTGTGCAGCCACCTAGACTTAATCTGTTGGAGAGTCATCGTCTGCCCTTGAAGGGGAAATGAAGATTAGACCGGTAAGTAAATCGTAAGGGGTTTTCAAAATTATCTGGTGGCCAAATTAATCCAATTTTTGAACCGAAAGTTGAACTAAAAAATAAGTTATTTGAAAATCTGGTTTGGATGTTGGTTTAATAATATAGAAAAATTGATTTTTTGGTTCGATTATTAGTTTGTCTAATTTTTAAAACCAAATTAGTTTTAGAAAAGTTGAATAAAAAATAATAAAATATTAATAAATATTGAACGATTTTTTAAAAAATTTAAAAAATAATAAAATTGGATAATTATTTAAAATTCGGTTCGAAACTAGTTAATAAAAAATTTTGTTCGGTTCAAAATTTATTAATCTTTGAATTGGTTAGGGTTGGGTTCTTGATTTTTTCTAAACCTAAAATTCAGTTCATTTAAAAAAATTAGTAAACTGATTTTGAACACTCTTATAAATGGCCATTAAACCTTTACTTGTATTTAAGGTTGAATTTGAATTAAGATATCATTAAATAAGGATGAATTTGAGTTTGACTCAAATTTAGAATGGTCAGCTTTAGCTTATCTTGTTCAAGCTGACAAGAGTTTTCTAGAGAAATTGTAGATATGACAAAGAAGAATCATTGGAGAATATGTTAGAGAAGAATAAAAGTCATTAAAAATAAAAAGTCGTTAGAGAAGATGAAAAGTCGTCGAAGAAGATGAATCTATTTCATTGGTTTAGGGTTTTAGTTCTTGCTTATATATGCACTTGCAACTAAGCTACATACCTTGAATGAAATTTTTCCAATTTTTTTTATTTTCAAATAAAAATCTAACATTAACGGGAAGAAAAAGGTAAATTAGTCTAAAATTGGTGAATCCTGGGGCACAGTGACTAGAACTGTAACCATTACATCAAATAAGTCAGAGTTTCACAAGCATGATAAAGGTTCGAACCAAGGTATTCTCCTTAAAAGTTCTAATATTCCATTATATTTGCTAACTCTTAGGATTGATAGACGGTCATTATTACTTATAAGAATAGAGTGTTAGAGTAAATTTACATGAATTGAATCTACAAATAAGTGTTGGACCCCTAGGTGTTTTGATTATGTCAAAATTAAGTTTAAAGTTGTTAATTAATGTTTATTGAGTTAATTAAGTTCATAACATAAAATTTCTATAACCAAAATATGAGCAAAATATAGATGTTTAGTTTTTTAGGTGTAGGCCACCTATCCCAAATGGGATGTCAGTCCTTTTGCTCATCCCATGTCTATCCTTGGAAGTGTAAAGCTTTTGAAAATTTTTGCCAAATGGACAAGGATGTTTGTCCTCAATCAAGGGATCTTGTCTCACATTGGAAGAAGACGACCATGTGATGCTCGTCCCCTTTCAAATTCATTCAAAAGCAAATTTGGAATGGTCAACAAAGTCAACATGATAGGATGCCCATCCCTCCATCTATCCCTTACCCATCCTCTCTTGTCTAAAGTCTTCTAAAATTTTAAGGTGCAAAGAATAATGTCTGTCTCAGAAAAAGGGACACCCATCTCTCGAGTGAAATATGTAATAGGATGCCCATCTTTCAAGATAGAACGTCCATCCAATCGCATTTTCAAGGCCAAAATGTCACTTTCACAAGTCAACAGCTACTAAAATGAATCCAACAGATATTTCAAGTCTTAAAACTATATAAACATGTTGGATTGAAATCAAAAGGGACAGAGAACATATCAAAAGCATTCAAGAATCATCATCTCAATCTCTAAGCTCTTAATCTCTCTCTAGAAACCAAAAACTCATATCTTTAAAAGAAACACTTGTACACATTAGTAAAATCAGTTTATTAGAGACATATTCTACTTGTAAATCTTCCTTTTAATTACACTTGGAAAAAATCTGGTATCTCTATTGTAAAAAGGTGCAATCTCAATTTAACTAATATAATCCGAATATGATTCGAGTGAAAACTTAAAGTCGGTTGCTTGAAGAAGTGGATGTAAAAGGCTTGAAGAAGTGAACGTAGGAGGCTTGAAGAAGTGGACGTAGGAGGTCTGGGATGAAAAGCTCTGAACCACTCTAAAAATCTTGAGCATTCTCTAAACTCTACTTCTTTACTTTATGCTTTGGTTGTTCATTTAATTATTGTTTATAAAATTTTGAGTAAAAATCTAATTTGGTAAATTTGATTTTTTTTTTTTTTATAATTCTATTCACCCTCCTTTAGAATTAATTTGTTATTAAAGGTTTTTTAATAAGCTATAAAATACTAAATTTAAAACTTTAAAGTCATTTAAGTTCATGAAAGGTCCTATAAATCGTAAGATCTATACTACGCATAAGTTTTAATTGTATTATATTATTATACTATCTTTATTAATTTTTTAAACTCATTTGTAAATTGTTATTATTCTATTTAATTACCTAATTTTATTCAACCAAAATTATAATTAACATTTGTCTACGTTATAAAATTTTCTAACACAAAGTAGAGATAGTTTTAAGTTGAGTTGAATTTGAATGGTTGGGCAAGAGTTAGCTTGATATTCAAATTGATTTGTTCCAATCGTTAGAGAAGAATAAGAAGAATCGCTAGTGAAACAAGTTTTAGTGTAGTAAAAGGGTTTGAGTCTAGCTAAATAGTGATCCAAGGTTGAACAATTTGAATCGAATCCATCCTTGATATAAAACCTACATCAGACTCCAATTCTAGATATTGAAACAAAAAATTTATTCCCTAAAAAAATCAATTTCTGTTACAAAGATAGTGTCACACCCCTAAAGTTGAACATGCGACAATGCGCTGAATGTGTGCTCAACAGGTTCCACAAGTGTGCATGTATGAGGTCATGATAGGGGTGCACGGATGCACTTAGTGATGCACGCGCATGTGGGATACGAAATAGGCATTGAGGTGAAGCCAAAGATAGATATGTTGGAGTGCGTAACACCAAGTAACGAGGTGTACAACACCAAGTAACAGTGCACACGCGTAACTCGAAAGCAGGGCATGAAGTGCCAAGCAACTGAACTGTTAGAATATGCCCTAAAAACCAATCGCTTTAATTGGTTTTAAGGGTTGTATATCTTGCATATACATTATTAATAAAAGAAAAGTTCTGTTATACTTCACATGTTTTCAACGTCACTTATATATATATATATATATATGTATATATATATATGTATATATATATATGTATATATATGTATATATATATATGTTGTAGTTGTATATTTCATTCATATTAACTACATGCATACGACATGTGAAAGGTCCCGATGAGTTTTAATAAACGTTATCAAATCGTTCCCTACATAGGCAATCTGTTTGGGCAATAGTATTGCATAGTGGGTGTGTGCTATATCACCACAGTATATCAATGGATGATATTAGACATGGTGGATATACACATGGGTAAACAATGGAACCATTTGATGGTTAGAGAACTGATCAAAGGTTATTTTATTATATTGTTTATCGAACGTGACCGCTGAACGATGATCACATGGACATTAATATGTAGTCAATGATACATCGTGAATCATACTAGTGTATAGATCCTTTGACTTGAGATATCACAGTTGTGCTTCGTTCCGGAACGTATGGTTCATACGGTGTATACCACGAAGCTAATCATGTCTCGTTCAGAAGCCGTTTTGATCATATGTTGCTTGAGCGAGAGGACAAGTGATGATCATACAAGGATCCATTAGCTCGACTGCTCCCGAGTTCCTATACGAATATCGAGAAACATGAAAATCTAAGACACTGGCCAGTGTAGATAAAAGACCACAAGAAAAGAGTTTCGATGTGACACGTTATGATGTATTGCTTGATATTCGAAAAGATTAAATATTGGATTTTGACATTCCATGAATCCAAGTTTAATCGGGATGTAATGACGGAAGGATTGGACTACATGGTAAGTGTGAGTAAGAAAGGTTCATTTGATATTATGTGAAACTTGTATTTCATTGTGATGTAGGGGTCATGGGACATTGCTAGATGATACCACATGATCAGTGGGAGCTTCATTTTGTAGCGGAAAATGAAGTATATCGGTTAATGACAGTTTTAGGTTATATAATGATATAATGAAACGTATCGTCTGATATGGGGCCCACGGCTACGTCACTATGAACCTTGAAGGTCACACCTATATTTCAAGGAAGAAAATGGTGTTATGAAGCTAAAAATATTTATCCATGGTTGGCTAGCACTTTCCGAGGATAAAAATTATGCTTTTCGAATAAGATTCGGAAAAGGGGCAAAATTGTCATTTTACACCTTTTAAATTGTTTAGAAAGTTAAAATGATTAATTTTGGGCACAAATGACTTAACATGTGTCAAATTCTCATTTCTCTTAGTTATCAACCAATGAGAATTAAGCATGTGTTTTAACTTGATAATTATCAAGTTTTAATGCAATAAATGTGAGAGAAAATAAAGAAAAATGCACATTTTTCTTTTCTTCTTCTTCTTTGCCGGGAAAAGCTTCTCGTTTCTCCATTTTTCTTCCTTGAATGGTGTAAGTCAAGAGATCACTTATTTTAGTGATTCAAGCTTCCAGACTTCAAATCAAATTACAAGGTACAAAGTAGTTTACATGTTTATACATTTTATTTCTTGAAAAACCATGTAAACTTTTCAATACCATTGCTACATATGATGTGAACATAAATTAAAAATTTTAATTTTCTTGCCAAAATCCTTCAAATGGTATCAGAGCAAGAGTTTGATCCTTGAATGACAAGAACATGCCATAATTTTAGGTGTTTGGAAGTGTTAGTGATCAAAACCTAAGCTATAATTTTTGTTATGTGTGATTGGTTCAAACCAAGTGTACATATGTTATTAGGAATGTCTTAATAGCATTGGAGAAGCTTTAAATTGTTGAAATTGTGTTGGATAACTTTTGACATAATTAAAATTTAAAAAAAAAAAAAAAACCCTAATTTTAGAAATTTGGGTGATTTTTAAATTAATGGTTTAATCATGATTTATACATGATTGTCATGATATTCACATGAATTTTAATCTTGACTTTACATGGGAATGTGTTTTTTAAGAAACTTAGTTTGTGAGACTTGGTGAAGGGCATGAACAAGTTGACATGATTTCCATGTGTTTGGTTGATGGAAATAACATTTAATGTTGATTGAATTGTTATTAATTCTTTAAACTAGTGCTTGACTTGGTTTGATTGAGAATTGAATTCTTAATAGCTTGGATTGGATAAATTACTTATGAGTAACCATATTCATGCTTGAATAATTATTATATGGTGAGATGAATTATGTTTGAGTGATGAATGATTCATATATGTCATGATTTGGTGAAATGCATGACACTTGTGAATTTGGCTCATATTTGGCATGTGTTATATATTTATATTACAATTTGTCATTCTAAAATATATTCATGTTTAAGTATGAATTGAAACATGGTTAGTGAGATTTTGGTGAACTTGGTATATGTTTTGGAAACATCAAGAGTTAGGGTTTCATGGTTGGTTTCAAGAAAAATGTAATATAGAATTTTGGTTTAAATTACTTTGTTTACTTGTTATGGTTTGATCTTGTAGACACCAAACATTGGATGTGTTTGTATTTTAGCAAACTTGAATGAAAAGCATGAAATATGGTAAATTATTTGTTAAGTTTACCAAATTACAAATTTAATTTATATGTATGAATGTTTGACTAGGATGCCCAAAATGTCATGTCATTAAAGGAATTTGTGATAGTATTAATGTGTGACATGTGTATGCTATATATATGAGACATAGTGACATGGTCAACATCATGCTTTTAAATGCTTAATATTATGTATGCTAGATTGAAATAAACTTAACATGTTAGATGTGTTTGTTGTCTTAGATACATAAATAAAAACTCAAGTTTGCTAATCTAGGATTAAATTATAAGATATTGGATGTCTTATATGCAAGATCAACCTAATGTACATTTTAGATATGTGATATGCTAAGTTATATGAAAATATGATTTCTTTTGTTTATTGAATAATATAGTTGATATGTGTTCAATAGCATGCCTAAGTTTTATGTTTTATGTTATCATGTAATTTATTTATGGTATATAACACATAGTTTTGTGTTTTAGAGAACTAAAACTTTTAGGCATGAAATATTCTTACAATACCATTTAGGATATTAGAAAAGTTTTCAATGGCATAAATTGTAAGAATATGATTTAGTAATATGTCTTGGGTGACAAATACGTATCCAAAGATATATACTAGATTACCCAAGATATAAAATGACTCTTATCAATAATAATAAAATCTTCCCTAAATTTTCAATATCAAATTCGAGCCTTCCATTGTGGGTTGATTAGGGTTACGTCATAAGGCTAGAAATCCTAGATTTCTATTATGTGACGGATACTATGTCATATGACGTAAAATTAGTCGATTGGTGTCTAGAGTACTATTTCTGTCATTCCCTAGATTCTATTATGTGCGGGAGTGATGGGGTATTATATCTGGAAAGCACGATGGGTTGAATTTGACTAGTTTAGAGTGCTTAGATCTATTATGTGCGGTGCTCAAAGCTAGAGGCTCATATGAATCATAGCTTGCATTTAGAATGTAAAAGGAAATCGATTCCTACTTATTGAGCTTGACGGACTTAGATCTATTATGTGCGGTTTGTCAAGTTTGATAAGAATTTGATTCCCCACTAGAAAGTGATCCAATGAACTTTTCGAATCTTCAACCGGTGAAGTATAAGATTTGAATAAAATAGTGGGAGCTAATAAGATTAGGTTTATTGGTAATTTCTAATGAATTTGTTATTTCTTGCAGCATTCTCTCTTATGATCTAGAATCTCAAAATGTCAACAGCAAACAATATACTCCTGAAATTGATGGACTCGCATATGCTTATTGGTCCAAATTTTAAGGATTGGCTGAGAAATCTGACCATCGTTCTCAATCTTGAAAAGTCAGCTTATGTCTTGGAGGCACCTTTACCAACAACAGTGGACCCTGATGCCCCTGAGACAGAGCAAAGGGCTTATGCTGAATGGGTAGATGCTGACTTACGAGTTCGCAGTTATATGCTGGCATCAATGAACTCTGAACTTCAAACTCGGTTTGAGAACGTGAAGAGTGCGTATGAAATTATCACTACTTTAAGACAATTATATAGTGAAAATGCTCGAGTGAAGGAATATAATTTGATGACTTCACTATTCAGCATGCGGCTTAGGGAGGGTATTTCCCCAAATGATCATGTTATTAAAATGATTAATAAGGCTGGGGAGTTACAAGTTATGGGCACAGATTTGCCGCATAATGTTCGGGTGAGTTTGATTCTCCATTCACTCCCTCTAACTTTTAAGCTGTTTATTACAAATTATAATCTCAATAGGATTGAGCGCACTTTCCCTGATCTTCTCAATGATATTCAAGAATTTTACAATAATGAGAAGAAAGGGAAAACACCAGCTGAGTTGGTAGCTACTTTTGCCACGAGAGGCAAAAAGAGGCAAGCTCAAAAGCCTTGGTGGAGAGGTTCACAGATGGGATCTGGTGGACCAAAAGTACAAAGAAAGGGTTTTAAGAAAACCACTACCAGACCTTCTAGGATGAAGGGTTTTGGCATTGGGGCATCACGTTCTCAGCCTCCACGACCATCTATTCCACAGAAAGAAAAGAAGCAGGAGAAGAGCAATTGCTTTTATTGCAACCAAGAGGGGCATTGGAAGAGGAACTGTCCCCTATACCTTGATGATCTGAGAAAAAGCAAAATAGGTACATATCAGTGTTATGTAATTGAATTTGAATTAAATGTTAATTCAAACATTGATTCCTGGATATTAGATTCTGCTGCAACTTCACATGTTTGTGCTTGTTTACAGCATCTGCAGAATAGTTCTGCCTTGAAACGTGATGAGATCACACTGAGACTGGCTGATGGGACACGAGTTTCCGCAGAGGCTATAGGTGTATGTAATGTACAGTTACCTACTAGGCATGTAATAACTTTATATAAAACTTTGTATTTTGCTAATGCCACCAGGAATATCATCTCTATTCCAGTTTTGTGTGAAAATGGTTATCAATTTACCTTTAATGGAAATGAATGTCTAATTTATTTTGGGAATAGATTAGTAGGAAATGCTATCAATACAAATGGTTTGTATGTTGTAGAGCTTGATTTACATAGCACTATGTATTCAAAGTCATCTAAAAGAACTAGGGATCATATAAATCCAATAGTTCTATGGCATCACAGATTTGGTCATATTGGAGAGGATCGGATTCGACAATTAGGAGAAAGTGGACTTTTAGGTTCATTGGGTTCAGAACCCTATCCTACTTGTGAATCTTGTCTTCGAGGAAAAATTATCAAACTTCCGTTTAAGAATAAAGGGGAGCGAGCCAAAAATATATTAGAGTTGATACACACTGATGTGTGTGGCCCCTTTAATGAAATGGCTCGAGGAGGTTTTTCATACTTCATTACCTTTATCGATGATTATTCTCGATATGGGTATTTGTATTTAACGAAATACAAATCTGAAGCTTTTGAAAAGTTCAGAGAGTTTCAAAAGGAAGTAGAAAACCAGACTGGGAAGAATATTAAAGCTTTACGTTCAGATCATGGAGGTGAATACTTGAGTACAGAATTCCAGGAGTTCTTAAAAGACAAAGGAATACTATCTCAGTTGACTCCGCCATTCACACCACAGCATAATGGCGTGTCTGAACGGAGAAATCGTACTTTATTAGATATGATACGATCTATGATGAGTTTTACTGATTTGCCAGTTTATTTATGGGGATATGCTCTTCAGACAACACTGCATGTGTTGAATAAAGCCCCATCGAAGTCCATTCAAAAGACACCATACGAATTATGGTATGACAAACTTCCAAGTGTAAACTACCTAAAAATCTGGGGATGTCCTGCATTTGTCAAAGTGGTTAGAACTGATAAATTGGAGTCCCGAGCAGAAAAGGGTCGGTTTATCGGGTATCCAAAAGAAAGTTTAGGATATTATTTCTACTTTCACTCTGATCAAAGAATTATGGTCAGTAGAAATGCACATTTTCTTGAGAAAGAGTTCTTAGAGGAAGGTGGTGCAGGAAGAAAAATTGTGCTCAAAGAAGAGTTTGGAGAGCCCGTAACCGAGCCTATTCAGGTAAATCCTCCAGGTATACAATCACCTATACCAACTACAACGGCTCAAATAAGAAAGTCTGTTAGAGTGTCTCGACCTCCCGAGAGATATGGATTTCTGACAGAAGAAGATTTTGAATCTCTTCTAATAGGAGAAACTGAGCATCTAGAGGATCCAAAAACTTACCAAGAGGCAATATTGGATATTGACTCCGGTAGATGGCTAGAGGCAATGAATTCAGAAATTGAATCTATGAATGTCAATCAAGTATGGACGCTCATTGATCCACCTAATGGAATAGTTCCGATCGGATGTAAATGGATCTTCAAGAGAAAAATTGGCAAGGATGGAAAAGTTGAAACTTATAAAGCTCGATTGGTAGCTAAAGGTTATACTCAAAAACAAGGGTTGGATTATGAGGAGACCTTTTCACCAGTCGCGATGCTTAAATCCATCAGAATTCTCCTAGCCATCACAGCACACTATGATTATGAGATATGGCAGATGGATGTTAAAACTGCTTTTCTCAATGGGTATATTGAGGAAAATATCTATATGGAGCAGCCAATCGGTTTTGTATCCGCTACCGAGAGGCATAAAGTGTGCAAACTACATCGATCTATATATGGATTAAAACAAGCTTCAAGAAGCTGGAATATTCGATTTGATGAAACAATTCGAGTATTCGGTTTTATTAAAAATCCAGATGAGCCATGTGTTTATAAATTGGATAGAGATAAAATTGTCGTTTTCCTAGTCTTGTATGTAGATGACATATTATTAATTGGAAACGACATTGGCACTATGACTGACATTAAGCTATGGTTAGCGAAATCTTTTTCCATGAAGGATCTTGGAGAAGCAACCTATATTTTAGGTATTTGTATCTATAGAGATAGAGCGAAAGGATTAATAGGTTTATCTCAAAAGTTGTACATAGAGAAAGTGTTGAAATGTTTTCACATGCAAGACTCTAAGAGAGGTCTACTACCGTTTCCTCATGGAACACATCTATCAAAAGATATGTGTCCAAAGACTAATGAGGAACGACAACGAATGTGTGAGGTGTCATATGCTTCGGCAGTAGGTAGTCTCATGTATGCCATGTTATGTACACGACCAGACATTACTTTTGCAGTTAGTGCAGTAAGCAAATATCAGTCAAATCCTGGAGAAAGACACTGGACAACAGTAAAAGCCATCCTGAAGTATTTGAGAAGGACCAAGGAGTTGATACTTGGTTATGGGGGTTCAGAGTTGACGCTCAAAGGATACTCAGATTCTGATTTTCAGTCGGATGTAGACGATAGAAAGTCTACGTCTGCATTTATTTTTGTTTGTAATGGAGGTGCAGTTAGTTGGAAAAGTGCTAAACAATCGACTACTGCAGACTCTACTACAGAAGCTGAGTATATTGCCGCTTCAGAAGCTGCAAAAGAGGCTGTTTGGATGCGTAAATTCACCACAGAGTTGAGCGTGGTTCCTCAGATGAGTCAACCAGTAATTCTATTCTGTGATAATACTGGTGCCATTGCACAAGCAAAGGAACCAAGAGCGCATCAAAAGTCAAAGCATGTTCAACGAAAATATCACATCTTGAGAGAATTCGTTGGAGCTGGAGATATTGTCATTCAGAAGATTGCTTCGGTAGACAATCTTGCAGATCCACTAACTAAAGCACTGACGCAAAGACTGTTGGACCAGCATCTAGAGAAGATGGGCATTAGGTACTACAGCGATTGGCTTTAGTGCAAGTGGGAGTTTTTGTTAGAATATGTCCTAAAAACCAATCGCTTTAATTGGTTTTAAGGGTTGTATATCTTGCATATACATTATTAATAAAAGAAAAGTTATGTTATACTTCACATGTTTTCAACGTCACTTTATATATATATATATATATATATATATATATATATATATATATATATATATATATATGTTGTAGTTGTATATTACATCCATATTAACTACATGCATACGACATGTGAAAGGTCCCGATGAGTTTTAATAAACGTTATCAAATCGTTCCCTACATAGGCAATCTGTTTGGGCAATAGTATTACATAGTGGGTGTGTGCTATATCACCATAGTATATCAATGGATGATATTAGACATGGTGGATATACACATGGGTAAACAATGGAACCATTTGATGGTTAGAGAACTGATCAAAGGTTATTTTATTATATTGTTTATCGAACGTGACCGCTGAACGATGATCACATGGACATTAATATGTAGTCAATGATACATCGTGAATCATACTAGTGTATAGATCCTTTGACTTGAGATATCACAGTTGTGCTTCATTCCGGAACGTATGGTTCATACGGTGTATACCACGAAGCTAATCATATCTCGTTCAGAAGCCGTTTTGATCATATGTTGCTTGAGCGAGAGGACAAGTGATGATCATGCAAGGATTCGTCAGCTCGACTGCACCCGAGTTCCTATACGAATATCGAGAAACATGAAAATCTAAGACACTGGTCAGTGTAGATAAAAGACCACAAGAAAAAAGTTTCGATGTGACACGTTATGATGTATTGCTTGATATTCGAAAAGATTAAATATTGGATTTTGACATTCCATGAATCCAAGTTTAATCGGGATGTAATGACGGAAGGATTGGACTACATGGTAAGTGTGAGTAAGAAAGGTTCATTTGATATTATGTGAAGCTTGTATTTCATTGTGATGTAGGGGTCATGGGACATTGCTAGATGATACCACATGATCAGTGGGAGCTTCATTTTGTAGCGGAAAATGAAGTATATCGGTTAATGACAGTTTTAGGTTATATAATGATATAATGAAACGTATCGTCCGATATGGGGTCCACAGCTACGTCACTATGAACTTTGAAGGTCACACCTATATTTCAAGGAAGAAAATGGTGTTATGAAGCTGAAAATATTTATCCATGGTTGGCTAGCACTTTCCGAGGATAAAAATTATGCTTTTCGAATAAGATTCAGAAAAGGGGCAAAATTGTCATTTTACACCTTTTAAATTGTTTAGAAAGTTAAAATGATTAATTTTGGGCACAAATGACTTAACATGTGTCAAATTCTCATTTCTCTTATTTATCAACCAATGAGAATTAAGCATGTGTTTTAACTTGATAATTATCAAGTTTTAATGCAATAAATGTGAGAGAAAATAAAGAAAAATGCACATTTTTCTTTTCTTCTTCTTCTTTGCCGGGAAAAGCTTCTCGTTTCTCCATTTTTCTTCCTTGAATGGTGTAAGTCAAGAGATCACTTATTTTAGTGATTCAAGCTTCCAAACTTCAAATCAAATTACAAGGTACAAAGTAGTTTACATGTTTATACATTTTATTTCTTGAAAAACCATGTAAACTTTTCAATACCATTGCTACATATGATGTGAACATAAATTAAAAATTTTAATTTTCTTGCCAAAATCCTTCATGAACATGCACGTGAGACCTTGGTAAGGCACGCGTAAAGTAGACACTCGGTTAGACAGTTAGAGCTACGCAAGGGCTTATGGGCTTCTTTGTGGGTATACAAACTTGTAGGCTTATTTAATAAGCGGAGTACACTAGTAGATTGGGCTACGTCCCATCTACCCAATGAAGGCAGATGAATCATAAAGTTGGGCTAAGGATGTTGTAGGCCAAACAGATGTATTGGTTCAGAGGCAAAAAGCTTGGGTAGACTTGCTTGTCCAAGATATGATGCGGATTGATATGGGCTAATGAGGGTGACCAAGCAAAGGCTAGCATTGCTGGGAGCTAGCGTGACAGAGGGATAGTTGGAGATGTCCAAGATGCCACAATTATTTGGACAAGAGAAATATGCTCTGACAGTTTTATAACTGCCTAGTTTGAATTTGAGCACATAACTTCTTGTAACTACCCTATCTTCTATGGAACTGTTATACTTGTATGTGTCAATAAATAGGGCTAGGTGTCCTATGCACATATAGAGAGTGTAAGCGTGAGACAACAACTGCTTTGACCTACTTGTATATTACCCTTTGTAATCTATCATTAAGATTAATAAAGGTTGGGATTGGATTTGCCCGTATATTGACTGTCTCTTTATTGAATGCATGGTGGCTTATTGTGCTTTGTTTTAACTTTCATTATTATAGCTTACGAACCATTGTTGTGCGGCTACATTATTGCCCTTTGATCTCGCTCTTTTTGACCTGAACTTTGTGTGAGGAAATTACTAAACCAAGTTGCGGGAACTTGGTTGCATCACAAGGTGTTAATTGTAAACTGACGCTGTAGGAAAAAAATTGGCATTATGACAATTGGTATTAGAGCCTAGATTACAAAGATAGTTGTTGGGTGGAATTATGGCTAGGGGAAATGCTGCTTTGAGTGAGCGTGTTTCCAAACTCGAACACTTGTTGGGAACTTCGACTGAACTTTTTGATGATGCTAACTCGATTGATCTAATGATGTGTATTTCTAACATTGAGACTGACATTGTTGAAATACGATTTTCGTTATTGATAAAAGTTGATCATTTACGGAAAAAACAAACCGAATACTACTTAGAACTGACCATCCTGAAGAAGGTCATGGGCAGTATTGAGGGAAGATGCGAGGGAGTTCAGAGTGTAAAGGTGCCAGAACCAAAGCCCTTCAATGGCATCAGAAGTGCCAAAGAACTCGAAAATTTCTTGTGGAATGTTGAACAATATTTTGCAACCACTCATTTACCAAATAGAAAGAAGGTTGCAATGGTGTTAATGTATTTATCTGATGATGCTAAGTTATGGTGGTGTATCAGGACTCAGGAAGACGAACTTGCAGATAGGCCAAAGATCGATACATTGGAAATTCTCAAGAAGGAATTGAAGGATCAGTTCCTTCCTCTCAATTCCTCGTAGGTTGCAAGAGATGCTTTGAAACGCTTGAAACATACGAGATCATTGAGAGAATATGTAAAAGACTTCAATTCTTTAATGTTAGATGTAAAGAACATATCGGAAGAAGATAAGTTATTTAACTTTATGACCGATTTACAAACTTGGGCACAATTAGAATTGCGAAGGCAGTGTGTAAAAGATCTACAGAGTGCAACTGCTGTAGCGGAAGGCTTGCTGGATTTAAAGTCTGGCCCTGACTCAAAGACATCAATGCCTAAAAACAAGGGAAAGAAAGGAAAGAACCATTGGAAAAAAAAGAAACATAACAAGAAGTATGTTGACCAGGTAGACAAGAATAAGCTGAAGTCGGACTGGAAAACTGCTTCATCTGTAATGGTCCTCATAGAGCAAGGGACTGTCCAAAGAAGGAAAAGTTGAATGCGTTGATGCTTGATGATTCTGCTTCCCCTTCTAATAACGATGTTGCTACCCTTGTTAATATGTTACAATTGATTAACTACATGGAGCATGTAGCTACGGTAACAGACCTTTCTTCTTCTCATTCACTCTTAATGCATATTTCAATACAAGTGAATAAACTTGATATTAAAGCTATGGCAGACACGGGGGCTACACATACTTTTATTACATCTAGAGTAGTGAAAAAGTATGCTTTGCAAGTGAGTAAAAGCCCAAGCATTCTCAAGACAGTGAACTCTAAGGCTTAATCGGTTATGGGGATGTCTTATAATACAAATATCACTGTGAGTAGATGGTCTACTCGAGTGAACATTTTGGTGATACCACTGGAGGATTTTGATTTGATACTTGGTATTGACTTTTGCTGAAAAGCCAAACTTGCACCTATGCCTCATTTTGGAGATGTTATGCTCATGCAAGAGGGACATTTTTCCTTTATTCCCTGTTGTCCATAGGTGGAGAAGGAAACACAAATGGGAAGTATGGGGCAAGTATTGGCTATAGTCATTGAGAAAGGCTTGAAGACAGGCCTAGACACATACGTTGTTGTAGTGACCGAAACTAAAGGAGATGATGCCACGGAGATACCTGAAAGTATTGCTTCGTTGTTGAACGAGTTTTAAGATGTTATGCCTTCTGAACTACTGAGAATGCTGCCTCCCAAGAGAGCCATTGATCATAAAATTGAATTGGTTCCAGGATCTATGCCTTCTGCTCGACCTTCATACATGATGTCTCCCTTAGAGTTGGCCGAATTAAGGAAGCAATTGGGGGAATTATTGGAAGTCAGGTATATCCAGCCTTCTAAAGCGTCATACGAGGCGCTAGTGCTATTTCAAAAAAAGGTAGACGAATCGTTCAAAATGTGTGTAGATTACAGAGCCTTGAATAAGATCACTATAAAGGACAAATATCTAATACCCCATGTTCAAGACCTGATGGATAGACTATGCAAAGCTTGTTGGTTCACGAAGTTGGACCTAAGAAATGGCTATTGGCAAGTGCACATTGCTCAGGGAGATGAGCCAAAGACTACCTGCATAACAAGGTATGGGTCTTATGAATTTTTGGTCATGCCGTTTGGCTTGACTAAAAGGCATGACTAATACGCCTGCTACTTTCTGTAACTTGATGAATCAAGTTTTATACGAGTTTTTGGATGCTTTTGTGGTGGTATACCTTGATGATATAGTTGTATATAACAATTCACTTGATGAGCATGTAATGCATTTGAAATTGGTGTTGGAAAAATTGCGGGAATTTCAATTGTATGGAAAGGTAGAGAAATGTGAATTTGCTAGACAGAAAATCAAGTTTCTTGAACATGTTATTGGAAATAATCAAGTTAGGATGGATCCTAGAAAAATAATAGCCATCAATGAATGGCCTGCCCCTACTAAAGTCTCAGAATTAAGATCGTTTCTTGGGTTAGCAAATTATTACTGAAAGTTTATTGTGGGATATGCTAAGATTGTTACCCCTTTGACTGATCTGTTAAAGAAGAATGAGATGTGGGATTGGAATGAGAAATATGAGAAGACCTTCACAGGGTTAAAAAAGGCTATCTCTTCTGAACCTGTATTGAGATTGCCTAACTTTGAGATGCCATTTGAGGTGCATACGGATGCCTTAGATAAGGCTATCGGTGGAGTCTTAATGCAAGATGGACATCCAATTGCATTTGAGAGGAGGAAATTGAATCCTGCTAAGCAAAAATACTCAGCTCATGAGAAGGAAATGGTGGCGGTAGTCCATTGCCTTCAGGTTTGGCGTGTTTATTTGTTAGGCACACGGTTTGTTGTCAAGATGCATAATATGGCAAATACTTATTTTAAGACCCAAAGAAAACTTTCACCCAAACAGGCTCGGTGGCAAGAATTTCTTGTTGAATATGACTTTGTGTGGGAACATAAAGCTGGGAGACATAATCAGGTTATTGATGCCCTCAGCAGGAAAGCAATTATGGTTGTATTATATTTTGTGTCCTATGTTGAAACTGGGATGATGGAACAGATCAAAAAAGCAGCTCGGAAAGATGTCACCTATGGAAGGTTATTACAGTAGGTCACTGATGGTATTGTGCGAAGATATTGGGTAGAAGATAGTCTCTTAAAATACAAAGAGTGATATGTGTATGTACCTGCGGCTGATGAAGTAAGGAAAACCTTACTCAAGGAAACACATAACCCGCAGTGGGCGGGGCATCCAAGAGTAGAACAAATGACGGCTTTGTTGGCTAGGTCTTACTACTGGCCTAAAATGGAAGAGGACATAGAAGCCTATGTAAAGACGTGCCTCATATGTCAACAAGATAAAACTGAGAGAAAGAAAGAAGCTAGGTTGCTACAGCCTCTACCTGCCACGATTGGTCCTTGGATCTCAGTATCCATGGATTTCATAAGCGAATTCCCGGAGGTAAACAAACTAACATCAGTTTTAGTTATTGTTGACAGGTTTTCGAAATATGCAGTGTTCGTTGCAGCCCTTTCTTCATGTTCGTCGGATGTTGCTGCTGAATTGTTTTATAAGCATGTGGTAAAACATTTTGGCTTACCCTTGGATATAGTAAGCGACAGAGATGTCAGGTTCATAGGATGTTTCTAGACTTCCTTATTCAATATGATGGGAACAAATCTTAAATTCTCTACTACCAATCATCCACAAACTAATGGGCAGACCGAGAGAATTAATTATTTACTTGAGGAATACCTATGACATTATGTATCGGCTAGTCAAAAGAATTGGTTGGACTTCTTGGATAGTACTCAGTTTTGCTACAACCTGCACAAATCCTCATCCACAAGAAAGAGCCCTTTTGAGATTGTCTTGGGGCACCAACCAATCACTCCCTTAGATGTCACACAATGGATAGTCAAAGGGAAATGCCCAACAGCTATACGGTTCGCCAAAGACAAGCAAGAGTTGCTTGAAAAAGTAGAGGACAGTTTGAGACAAGCCAGAGAACGGATGAAAAAGTATGTAGACCAGCATAGACGAGATTTGGAATTCCAAGTTGGGGATAAGGTCATGCTAAAACTTACTCAAATTTGGAAGAAGATTAATAGCAAGACGGTGCATCGGGGGTTGATTCCGAAGTATGATGGACCCTTTGAGGTAGTACAACGAGTGGGCAATGTGGCTTATAAGATTAAACTACCTGATAGAATCAGGGTTCATCCTACATTTCATATGAGCTTTTTGAAGCCTTACCATGACGATGAACAGGATCCGGATCGGAATAAGATGGCTAGAGCGCCACCCACGATTTAGAAGCAGTTTGATCTTGACATTGAAAAGATATTAGATCACAGGAACCTTGGCCAACATAAGAAATTCAAACGAACAGAGTTTTTGGTGTTATGGAAAGGGAAGCCTGAGACCAAAACCACTTGGGAAAGAGATACTACATTGTGGTAATTTGAGAAAAAAATTGTAGAATACTTGAAAGACACTAGTACTCAAACCGCGAAACAAGTTCACCTGAATTTTGTTTTGGTTTTGGGTAATCATGTGGAAGATGGCTTTCAGATACTTGAGGATATCTTTAAAATGCACGTCTATGTTTCTACTAATGAACTACAATCTGTTCTTTTTTTTGATAGAGAACCATTGAAGCATAATACTTGGGAATTAAATCCAAGTGCGGCTGCCTATAGTGACGTAGAAAAGGAAATGTTGTGCACAACGTTTTGCTTAAGGGAACATGAACGCATCCTGAGTGAGAAGCGATTCTCTATTTTTACAGACCATATTGACAATGGATTTTTCTTAGAGCCGGATAGTGGGGGTATGCGCCACACGTGCCTTGAATTTTTGCTAAACTTCGACTTTGCTTGGATCCGAGGGACTGAGGTGGATCCAAGATTGGATGACTTAGCCAAAATACAAACCCTCTCAACGAGGACGTTGAGTTCAACGGGTGGGGGTGGTTTGTCACACCCCTAAAGTCGAACATGCGGCAATGCACTGAATGTGTGCGCAACAGGTTCCACAAGTGCGCATGCATGAGGCCATGATAGGCGCACATGGATGCACTTAGTGACGCGCGCACATGTGGGATATGGAATAGGCGTTAAGGTGACGCCAAAGCTGGATATGTTAGAGCGCACAGCGCCAAGTAACGATGCCCACGTGCGACTCGGAAGCAGGGCGGAAAGCGCCAAGCAATGGAACATGCTGCAGGACCTTGGCAAGGTGCGCGTAAAGCAGGCACTCGGTTAGACAGTTGGAGTTGCGCAAGGGCTTGTAGGCTTCTTTGTGGGCATACAGACTTGCAGACTTGTTTAATAAACGGAGTACACTGGTAGATTGGGTTGCATCCCATCTACCCAATGAAGGCAGACGAATCATAAAGTTGGGCTAAGGATGTTGCAGGCCAAACAGATGTATTGGTTCAGAGGCAAGAAGCTTAGGTGGGCTTGCTTGTCCAAGATGTGATGCGGATTGATATGGGCTAATGAGGGTGACCAAGCAAAGGCTAGCATTGCTGGGAGCCAGCGTGACAGAGGGATAGTTGGAGATGTCCAAGATGCCACAGTTATTTGGACAAGAGAAATATGCTCTGATAGTCTTATAACTACCTAGTTTGAATTTGAGCACATAACTTCTTGTAACTGCCCTATCTTCTATGGAACTGTTGTACTTGTATGTGTCAATAAATAGGGCTAGGTATCCTATGCACATATAGAGAGTGTAAGCGTGAGACAGCAACTGCTTTGATCTACTTGTATATTACCCTTTGTAATCTATCATTGAGATTAATAAAGGTTAGGATTGGATTTGCCCGTATATTGACTGTGTCTCGTTATTGAGTGCATGGTGGCTTATTGTGCTTTGTTTTAACTTTCATTATTATGGCTTACGAACCATTGTTGTGCGGCTGCATTGTTGCCCATTGATCTCGCTCTTCTTGACCCAAACTCTGTGTGAGAAAATTGCTGAACCAAGTTGCCAGAACTTGGTTGCATCACAAGGTGCCAATTGTAGACTGACGCTGCTGGAAAAAAATTGGCATTGTGACAGATAGCATCTTGTTCTGTTCCAGCGACTACAAAGGTTATCTAGACAGTGATTTTCTACTCTTAATTGCAGGAAGGTAACAAAACCCATCTGAAAATTTTGTCAGCACTTCCCAACAAAATATTCGCCTGTAATGAAAATTGATGTGTATGGATTGGTCAGCTGAACCTATCTCGAATATTATTTAAAGATTTTCACTTATATAAGGGGTAGAGTACAGTTGAATGGAACCTTAATAAGGGCCTGTTTGAATTCGAATTAAATTCATAAGCTCGTTTGAATCCTCACGAAAAACAGAGCAAGCATTGTCAACGAACTGAATTGCATATCTCAATAAAAAATAAGAATTATTTAGAGCATGTATTGCAGTTAAATCTCTGCAGAACATTGGAATAGTATCCATTCCTACTAAAATAATGGAGACATAGAAGAAATCAAAGTAACAAACAGTCTCAACTCAACTACTTGTCAGCCATACTTTGGCAAAGCAAGTGTAACTGCACCACATATTTATTCTTACCTTCTGCTTCCCACGTGACGATGTCACCATCATCTGGGAGATAGAATCATCTTCATGTATATACAGCATTATTGCAGATATAACCTTCTCTTCAAGAAGCTCTAAAAAGTGCAATAATTAACTGAATAAGGAAAGATCATATGGAGAGAGAACCACTCATTGTCCAAGAACAGCCTCCTCTTCCTTCATCTCTACTCACATATTTGTATGTTGCCTATTTCTTAGCCAGATGGGGCGCCAGGTTAATTTTTTTTCTCTTCCATTTTATTTTACGTTAATATATTTAGAACTTTTTCAACCCCAGATGACACAATTCTTGGTAATAGTCAATAACAGCTTCCATTGAGTTTTTTAATGCTTTGTAAAAATTATTTTACCCTTATAACATTTGAATTTTTCCATTTTTTTTTCTTTTGTAAATTTTTTGGCCTTGTGCAATTTCGAGTTTTTCAATTAGAAATTATCTGCTCCATTTTCATCAAACGCAGTGGCTCTAATTTCAGCCATTAAAAAGTTGCAGAGTATTTTGAACAGTATATATTAGTTGAACGACTCAACAGCTAATATATCAAAATTATACATCTGTTTCAACTTAAAATATATGAGGTATAGTAGTGACCCGAATCCAAAAAGATCTGTGATGGCAACAGAGAGATTAGGCCAATAGGTCTAATCTCGTAGCTCACCACTGATCTCATATTGGGTGTGGGGGGCTTCACCCAAATGGTATGAACCACAAGAGTCATCAAATAAACTTCTCGTTACATTAAAGTAAATATAACAGTTAGTAATCTACGGTAAAGGGGGTATGACCAGCAGATAGAATCTTCCTCCATAGTAAAAAAATTTCTCGATGGTGCGTTTGTGATTTTTTCCCTTTTTGGTTTTTCACATAAATACTTATGCTCTTCTTTTAAGTATCTATGCACTTTTCTGTTTGTTTTCTTTGAGTTCCATAACAATATATTACACTTAAGCAGAAATTTTGCCAAAACAAGATCCTAATTGCACACTAATTAAACTGACTGATCTACCAGGAACTATTTTATATTTATAAATTTGTTAGTTTTCAGCTCTATGGCATGTGATTCCTTGTAACGTTATATGCTGTGTGCAGAATGTGGGAATTCTCTGTCGCTTTGTATATGATTAGTATTTGGCCAGACTCTTTACTCTTTGCTGCTATTTATGGTGCCATTGAATCTGCCTCCACTGCATTGTTTGGTTCCATCATTGGCCAGTGGGTTGAGCGGTTGACCTATAAAAAGGTTAGTGCTTTTATTTAATTGGGCAGCTTGAGGTGCTGGATCCTGATGATAAATTTTGATCCTTTAAATTCACTTGTTGAATTCCTATTGGCAGGCTCTCAGAATTTGGTTAGTGTCTCAGAATCTTTCCTTTATCATTGCTGGAGTTTCAGTGATTGCCTTACTGGTTTTCTCAACCTTGAAGTCCACAAATTTCGGAGCATTCATCTTACTGTTGTTACTAACTGACATCTCTGGAGCTGTTGGTGCGCTTTCTACTCTTGCTGGTACCATCCTGATTGAAAGAGAATGGTAATCCTGACATATTAAGCAGAAAAAACTGACTTTAAAATTTTCAGCAACTCTAATTTTGGTATCGTTATTTTCAAAGAACAGGGTGGTGGTAATATCAGAAAGCCATGCTCCAGAAGTTTTGACAAAGATAAATTCAATTATCAGACGGATTGATTTAATCTGCAAGTTAATAGCTCCTGTTATAAGTGGCTTCATTATCAGCTTTGTATCACTAAAGGCATCTGCAATGGCTTTGGCCATATGGACTTGTACAACTGTTTGGTTGGAATTTTGGCTTTTTATGTCTGTTTATAATGGCATTCCAGCTTTAAGCGAAAGAAGCCAAACGAAGATGACAACTACAAGTTTGCTGACTGATCCAGAAGAGAGCAGCTCCACTTCTCAGGAAACAGAAAACTTACTTTCTCATGGTGGAGATAATAGAGCAATCACAGAAAGAAGCTTGAGAAGGAAAATAGCTGATTGGCTTTCAAATGCCCCTTTCATTGGGGCATGGAGAGCCTATATGCAGCAAACTGTTGTACTCCCTGGAGTTGCTCTAGCTTTGCTGTATTTCACAGTCCTCAGGTAACAGAATGCAAAACTAGGATTGGATTTCTTCACCATGTTGCTAGTTTCACTTGTCTTTCAAAGTGGTAAAGGTCTACAATGTGAAACATGGCATAAGAACTGTGATATGTAGCCCACTGCCAGCCTTTACATGCTTTCTTTATTTGCCTTGACGTTAAATGTAACACTCTTAGTAAAATCTCACATCGACAAAATATAGGAGAGATGTAGGATAATGTATATACATCTCATATCGCTTATGAATGAAAAAATTGGTTAAACAAATTGGGTTGCAAACAAACCGAAAAGCAGAACCATGACAAACTATGCGTCTAAATTCGAAAATATATTGACAGTGTCTATGGTTATTAGACTAGGAAGTTACATTAAATTTCTTCATTTTTCTTCCAAATGTGCTATAAGATGCATAAACTTTCCTTTATGTGTCATTGACTATTTATTGTGTTTTGGATTTGGATTTATATAATGCAAGTAATTCCTTACTCAATTGCTCTTCAGCTTTGGAACATTGATGATTGCTGCATTAGAGTGGGAAGGTATACAGGCATATGTTATTTCAATAGCACGTGGAATAAGCGCAACAATTGGAATAAGTGCAACTGTTGTGTACCCAATTCTACAATCGCGTATTTTAACACTCAGAACAGGGCTGTGGTCGATTTGGTCTCAGGTATAAACCTCTAATAAAATTATGTATTTTGATCATTAAAGAGTTGCTTCATTGATATGCTCAAATCGGAATATTACTTCCTAACTGATCCTTTCATATTGGCTTCTGTGTTTTTGATTCAGTGGACATGCCTTTTAGTATGTGTTGCTTCAATATGGGTTCCAAATGGCCTTTTGGCAGCATATATGCTAATGGTTGGAGTGGCAATTTCTCGGCTTGGCTTATGGATGTTTGATTTATCTGTCATTCAGCAAATGCAGGTAGAATTTCCCAGATTTTGCCCTTCTGAATTTTGTCAATATAAAGCTATCTTTTTAACTCTAAAATTTCCACCTTGTTTGTTTGCCTCACTTCTCTTGCATAGGATCTTGTTTCTGAGTCTGAGCGATGTGTTGTCGGAGGAGTCCAAAACTCCCTTCAGTCTACTATGGATTTTATGGCTTATATTATGGGAATTGTCATCTCCAATCCACAGGTAATCCTTTCTTTCTCTCTAATACTTCCATTTTTTATGATATATAGACCAATATGTTAAGGGTGGATTTAAGCATAGCCCAATCGGAATAGGGGTTGGCCCAAATCCAGAATGTCCAGTTCAAACAAACTCGAGCTAGCATGAGGTTGTTGGAAAAGCTTTTGGAAAGCATCACATAATAAGAAGAGTCATTGAATATAAAGAAAAAGAAGAAGCCATAGAAGAAGAAGTCGTCAAAGAATATGAATCTGCAAGCGACTTTCTGATGACTAACTAGATTTGAGTTGGTTGAACTTAAACTCAAGTTGAGGCTACCTTAACTCAAGTTTGGCTAGAACCCAACTCGAGTCTAGCTTGGATCCCCCTCTAAATATGCACTCATTTTCTTTTTCTGTCTTTATTAAGTGAATGCAATGCCAACTAGCTCCATCACATTGCATTATGTATGTTCGCTTCGTGTGAAAATTTATCTTTTTCTTTGAAAATTCTTCATGCTTATTTAATTAATGGGATTTGACAAAGCTCTACTATGATTTACCTTATTTCAGGATTTCTGGAAGTTGAATTTAATGTCATTTCTGGCAGTAACGTTGGCTGCATTCCTCTACAGTTTCCATATATACCGCATCAGGAAGCACCTCTTTCATTTTGAAAAGTTTGCATCAGTTCAGATGTTTATCATATCTCGCTTAGGTGCAAGTCAGAATTAAGATTGTTAAATCTTTACTTATCCATGTCTCTTAGTAGGGAGGTTCATTTGTGGATTGACGTTCAATAAAATGAAAATTATAGAATGCAGAAGAACTAATATGTCGACCGTACAAATCAATGTAATTTTGTTATTTCAGCATTCTCTCATCTGTCTTTACAATTAACCACCTGGTCACTGCCCTCTTACAAGCTGATTTTAAGGGTAAGCTTGTGTATAATGTTAAAGTTAAGGATTTAGTTGACCCACAAGAGAAAGGAATTGGGAGCACAGGTGGCATACAAGGGCAGTTATGAAAGCTTGGACAACTTTGGACAGTCAGTGAGGGAGAGAGCTAGCCTCTCAAAAGCCAGTGGAGTGGAGAGAGTCTAGCCTCTCTCAAGTGCTAGACGAGAGTAGAGTCATTTTCTATATTCTGTTTTGGGTATTTTGCATTTTTGGTTTTTCATTTCCGTTGGTTGGTCTCATTCTGTGTCGGCTGAGTGTGTGGATTCCATTGGTTATTTGCTTACATTGGCTGGGTTCCTAACGGTTTTACCCATTTGTGATTGTTACAGAAAAAAATACTTAAAATCTGAACAAAATTTGGGAAAATTGCCCCTTTATGTTGAATAGCTAGCTTGCATATTGCCTCAAAATAGGCTTCTAGCAGTATATATGCTGATGACGGGAGTGGTGGCAACATCTCAGGCTTGGTTATGAATGTTTGACTTATATATTAACTCAGCAAATGCAGGCAAAGCTTCAGCTTTTGTGGTACCAAATGTATTCATGTAAAAATAGAAAAATATACTTCAAGTCTATTCTTTTTGATGGTTTGGGAGCTGAATTGAGTATTGTTGGACTCGAGCTTACCTCCATTAGTTTTATGCAATGCTCAAGTTTGAACTCAATGAACTCGACAATTGTGGGCTAGAGATTAAGATAGAAATAACTAACTCGAACTCGGCTCAAAAAATTATTAAACCTCGTAATCTATATATTTATCAATTAACTTTCGCATTCAAAGTTTGACGTTGGGTTGTGTGTGCGAATTTTAAAAGCTTAGGGTGCCAAAAAAATTGTTAAACTAAGAGGTACAGTTTTAGGGGGTAAATATAACATTTTGAGAGTATTAGTGAAAAATTTTTAATTTTTGGGGTTTATATATTATGTTTGAGCAGAGCAGCGAGCTCACCGAGCTATTTCATTGACTTGTTTGCAGCCCTTGCTATATGAAACTGGGAATTATAATCCCAAATCCACATGTAAATACATATTTGTGTTCAGAAAGTGTGATAGAGAAAGAGCAGTTCACCTTCTTTAAACCATAAAGGGTGTTTTATGTTCTTTCTCTGCCAAGCACTTTTATGATATTTCATGTCTAAATCAGCTTTTTTTTAGAATCTCTTATTCAAATTATAAATTTAAAATTCGCACATGATTTTCCAGTATTTCTGGAAGTTGACTTTCAT